>NC_082692.2:21763846-21960667 GCF_949987515.2 Delphinus delphis | reverse complement strand
TGTAATAGGCTCTTAATCTCTCTGCCTTTTTTTCTTTGCCAGTTTGTTGAGCCTTCTTTTCCTATCCACTGGTCTTGAGAAGGCCTTGCAATGTCTTCTCTGATATTTCGTTCCTAACTGTCCTTGATTTTTACCAGGTCCCAGTCCATGATCATGAACAGGAAGAGCTTGTGAAGGAGAAAGCAACTCTAGGAGCAGCCCAGGAGTCGTCTGGTGGCCAGCTCCAAACCTTGGAAGAGCAGCCTCAGTGGAACTTGCGAGGTATGTGCCCGGTTCAGGAGATTGGTGAGGATTAGAATTTCCTCAGGAAGCCTAACTCATTCCCTGAATGGTCATTGATTCAGCACATTTACTTAGTGTCTGCTTTGTGCCAGGCACTGAGCTGGGTACGGGGGAAGCAGTGATGAGGAAGGTAGATGTGGTTCCTGCCCTCAGGAAGTTTACAGTCTGGTGGGAGACGCAGACAGTAAGCAAGCGGTTACGATACACGGCATCTTCTCCTGAAGTCCTGGTATAATTGTTGAGAGTGGGAAAGTAAACAGAAAATGTGTTGCTTGTCCCTTTCCACCCACTCTCCTGACCAGTTTTTTTCTTTCTTCTTTGGAAACATAACATTCATGCCATCCATTTACTATTTCAGATGATGAGGCTGGGACTTGGAATGTGGAGTTAGCCCCAGAGAGGGATCTGTCTAAAGAAACGAAATCTCGTGTGGAAGTACCTGAAAAATTGAATGGTAATATTATTCCAGTGCCTGAGTGTGGAGAGACCTGTGACCACGAAGGCAGATGGGAAAGGCAACGGGTAAGCTCTTCAGTGGAGAGACCCTATATCTGTGGTGAATGTGGGAAAAGCTTCACCCAGAATTCCATCCTCATCGAGCACCAGAGAACGCACACGGGCGAGAAGCCCTATGAGTGTGATGAATGTGGGCGGGCCTTCAGCCAGCGGTCAGGCCTCTTCCAGCACCAGAGGCTCCACACTGGGGAGAAGCGCTACCAGTGCAGCGTTTGTGGTAAAGCCTTCAGCCAGAACGCTGGGCTTTTCCATCACCTCAGGATCCACACAGGGGAGAAACCTTACCAGTGCAGTCAGTGCAGTAAGAGCTTTAGTCGACGTTCTGTCCTCATTAAGCATCAGAGAATTCACACTGGAGAAAGACCTTATGAATGTGAGGAATGTGGCAAGAACTTCAGTTACCACTGCAACCTTGTCCAGCATCGGAAAGTCCACCCTGTGGCTGAATCCAGCTAGCTCCTTGGAACAGGTAGGGCAAAATTTCATGATGTCAGACCACTAGGCATGGTAGCAAGGGTCCTGGTTCTTACTTTGTCTCTGAGAGAACAATAAGAGATTAATCCTCTAGTATAGGAAGCTCCAAGGAAGACCAGTGAAAACGTTCTTATTTTTATGCTGAGAGATGCATAATATCTTAAATATATCTGTCGGAATCTCTTTGGTCAGTGACATCCATACTTTGCAATACTGAATGTTGTGTTGACTTCATCAACATAATCTCACACACATCTGTCCCAAAAGTCTTCTACATGTACTTCAGGAAAACTTCATCCTAGTTTTTAAAAATTTAAAAAAAAAAGTCTTAAAAATTATATGCAGCCTGAATACAAAATGTCAAAGGTAGTTCACTGAGTATTTAAAAATTAATTTAAAAATAATTGCAGTAAAATCTGTAATGTAAACTATTAGATTAGTTTCCATTCACATAAGATAGGATAATTTGCTTTTAACCTACAAAAGGGGGCAGATGAATCCTCCCATAAATATACAGAAGGCTTCTCCCTGTAGAGGTTTAGTAATTCAGCCTTCAGTTTAGGAACCAAGGTATTGAAGCAACCATATATTATTAGTAGCTCAATGGCTAGTCATAACAAATATTGCTCATGATTTTAAATTTTGCAAAGACCAAGACACTTAGCTAAAAATCTGATATCTCACTTCAGATATTTATTGTGAAAATATAGTCCTCATTGTATTTTTCCTGTGACTTATGAGCATTTTGGGGTTTTTCTTTATTTAAACTTTTGTTATAGAAAATTTCAAACATATACAAAAGTAGACAGAAAAGTATGATCAGTCTTGCCTGTTGATTGCTTTTTATAACCTCCATGCCTCTCAGCACTACCTATTGATTATTATCAAGGTCATACATAAAAAGATTTCTTTCCCTTAACACTGACTGAGTGTTAAAAAACTTTATACTAAGGCCAGGAGACCAAAAAAATGAAAAATCTATGGTGATAACAGTCTGGATTGGAATACCAAATACACACACAGGTAACTTAAGAGTAATAGAAACGCTCTAAGGGACTTTAGAGATCACTTCTGCGTGCCCTTATTTGACAGATATGGAAACAGAAGCTATAGGAAGTGACTGTGTAAGATCATACAGCTAGTTAATGGAGCTGGAACTAAAACCCTCTCTCCTAATTCCTAGTGCAATGCTCTTTCTACTAAGCCACTGGAAGCACTGTGTTGCCATACAGAATTTAGAGCACTTATAAGGCACTGAGGTTTTGCTTTTTAGCTCAACAAACCCTCCCATCTATATGTTTCAATAAATGTACAGCCTATTTAATTTACAGTGGAGTTCCAGGAAAGATTCCTTCCACTTATCTCTCATTTGAGGCATTTTATTTTTTTTTGTAGTGAGTGATTATTTTTAACTTTAAATTTTAATTTACTTAGAAGGAGTTTTTTAAAAAAATTCTTTCTTGACCTGGTTCTAATATCGAAACAACACTGAAAAAAGGTCGCTATCTTTCCCTTATAGGTAGTCATTTACTAGTTTCTTATGTATCTTTCAGTGTTTCTTTATATAAGTACAAGAAAATATGAATATATAATCTTATTCCCTTGTTACACAGAACGATGGCATACTATTTATATTCTTCTACACCTTATTTTCATGAAACAATATAATCTTTAGAGATTTCTGCATTATAACAGAGGGCTTCCTTATTCTATTTACAAGTTGACAATATCTCATTTGTTGGTGCTCCATAGTTCAACATACTCCTACAGATGAAAAATCACTACTTCAAAATGTTATATATTGTTTCATTCTTCTCCCCAGTTTAGTCCAAGTCAAACACTTTCTATTTAAAAGCTAACAACATCCACATGAGCTAGGAAACAAGGTTTGGATGACTAGAATTACACATAATGCTTCTGTGGAGAATGGAGAAGTGATAGGTGGTATTTTTCAGTTTCATGTATTTTGTTCTGTTTTATATTCTTAGACCTAACATTTGAAACTATTTGTGTCACTACTTGTGACTAATTTTAGGTATTATCAACAATCTTAGAAGAAAAAAAGTCTTAAATGTCCTCAAGAGTATATTTTATTGTCTTGAGGTTTAAATTATATCCAAGAGAAATACATAGGGATTTTAGGATGAAGTTAAGGAAAATATAGTAGATATAAGTTTGAAATAAAATCAACTTCTCAAAAAAACTCAACTTCTCAAGTTAAATATATATTCCATATAGTGATATAGTACATATACTATTACAATCTGAGTTCATAAGTATTTTAAATGTTTCTCCAATATGCTGAAGCAGTATGTTTGGATAATTCAATTATATCAGCTCTTAAAAGGTTTAAAATATGAGCAGATTAGTATTTTAGAGGATGAATTTCTAATGGACTGAGTTTTTACACTTGCAGTTGAAGGTTGGATATTTGGTTTGTTCTGTGCCTGTTTTTTGTTTTGTTTACAGCTTCTCAAACATTCTCAATTTTCTCAACAACTGGTAAAATGCCAAGAAACAAAATACATTATATATGCTGTAGAGACAGATGTACTGCTTAGAATGCAATGATGGTTAACACAATTAAAATGACTGACAGTTCACCAAACTAACTTTCCTTGTTTTCTGATACTAATTGTACTAATTCTCTCATGCTAATTCTTTTATCTAGGATGCACATTCCTCATTATGTGAGAAATAATATTTGTCTCAACCTATAGACAGTGGCATGTAGACTTTGACTTCTTCTGTGATTATTCCAGTCTTCCTGGCCAGAAGTCCTTAGTTTTCTCCCTTTTGCATTTCTAAATTTCCCTCACTTCTCCTCTCTTTTCCGCCCTGGCTCCTTTTATTCAGCCTATGAAGTCTCTAGTATTGATCTCATTTCAGGTGTTCCCTGGACCAGTATCCATCCCTCCCTATCCCTTTGAAAAGTTCAGTCTGAGAGAGCAGATTTTGGTTTTATGGTTGAGCAAGGTGTAAAAAATATTGATTCAAATCCAATTAAATAGGCTTACTGGTTCTTGAAGGATAGTCCAGCACCCCTTTGAGCACTGTTAGGACAGTGGACACTGCATCAAAAAATGGCTAAGTATCTTGCAACCAAAACCTGCCTAGAGCTGTAGATAGAGCCCCGAAGATTCTCTTTCACTATAATTTTGAGTTGAAGGTCAGGATAACAGGAGAATCAAGTCTCTGTCCATATTTTGTATTTGGAAATGACTCCTATTTTCTATATCTGACAATACTTTTCTTTTAAAAAACATAGTTATAATTTATAGTAGAAGATTGTTTTATATTTTTCTAGTAAGACAAAAATTATCTCTGAGGAAATTTTAAAATAAAAATAGGTCAAAATTATTATAAAATATAAGTATTTTCTGTGGAAGAATTTTGAAATATAAAATATATATGAATATACATGTGTCATTGGTTAAATGTTGAATTAGTAATTGAGAGAAATGTAGATTCTTTGCAGAGGGAGGTGGAGGACAGAGGAAAGTGTTTTTGGCACAGGGAATAGGGTGAGGCAAGATCCCCATTTTAAGATATGCTCAAGAGCCAGGGGTTTTCCAGTTTGGGTCACGGAGTTCCTGCAAAGAAGTGCGGGAGTGGGAGATTGTAGGTGAGGGCCAGATTGAGAGAGCCTTGAACACTTTCCTAATGCATTGAGTCTTTGTTTGATAAGCAGTATAGAATCATCAAAAGTATTTTGTGTGTGTGATGGGAGCTTTTTACTATAGAATCAGAGAATATTGAGCTTTAAAAAGAAAATTTGGAGTTTCGCTCACTTCATACCTACATGAGAAAAGTGAAACCCAAGTGGTTAAGTACTTATAGTGATCTTTCTAGTTTTTAATCACATTGTTTTTTTAAAACAAAACTATGAACAAAGATCATCGTGAATTATATGTAGTTTCATGGACACTTAGACTTGGAGCCCTGAGACACATTTTAGGCATCTGCAAAAAACAAATGGGATGGAAAGAGAAAAAGGATGGACAAAATGTGAGAACATGAAAAGGAATTAGACAGAAAGCAAAATGAGACACCAAAACTCTGGCCAACAATGGTGACCAAAGAGAAGGAAAAATAAGATAGATGCAGAGACAGCATTACCAAGATAAGTGCTTCATCTTCACAGTACTTATTAGAAATTCCTCCATCTCAGTTGTTCCAAGTGTCTTAAGTACAGGAGTCTCAAGCAGTGAAAATAGTCTCACTGCCTTCGCTCCTCACTCATTTTAGTACTTTCCATAAAAAGGAGAACAGGGAGAAGAGCACAGTCTATAAATTACTCTGTGATGTTTTTAGGTCTCTCTGGACCCACATCCAGATTTCCATGCCAGCTACCTTAGCTTTATGATGAAGCCACTGTTTCTTGGTGTATACCTGCATTAGAATCACCTGGGCTGTTTGAAGTGCAGTTGCCTGGGCCCCACCCCAGACTGACTAAATCAGTGGTTAGGTTACTCAGAGGGACCCGATTATGCAAAGATTTAAAACAGTGGGGAGCAAGCCGACTTCTGCCCCTCTTGTTGGCGCTTTCCTTAGGTGGATGTTCATTATTGCTTCTGACGCTGGAAGTTAACTGACAGTTGGTACCTCAAGAGACTGCAGGAGAGGGACCCTGAAGGCTGGGACGTCAGAGGACCGGGTCCTAAGGGAACCTAGGGTTGCGAGAATCCGGTGAGAGTGGCCAGGTGTCCTCAGTGGAGTAGAAAGATATTAGCCCAGACTGAGTGGCTGCTGGACCCTAGAGGTTACAAGCCCTCGTCGATTTTCCTGCCTGAGCCATTAGGAGGAAGCCAAGCACGCGAAGGTGTGCCAGGTTGCCAGATCAACCACTGAGATAACAGGTCCTCCAAGTTTCCTAGAGAGGCGGCTGAGGAGCCAGCGGAGATGCGGTCAAGCGTTGTGACTTATTTCCAGTTCCTGGTGTGAGCTGTAGCCCAAATATCCCGTTTCCGTTGATGCTTCCCGACTCTGGTCAGGTATAGGTGGGTATCTGGCTCCTCCCCACGCAGGATGCTCTGTACCTCTGCAAAGACCTTGGGGTTGGAGTTTGGGGTGTTGCCCCCTTTCTCCAGGACTGGCTTGGGTTCTTCTCCCTTGCCTTACATAGATCCCTCAGGATCCGACTCCCTTTTCCATGTCGGTGCTTCCGGACGTTTCAGAGATGCAGAGAACTGAACACAAATGCTGTACAGAGCCTCGTCTGTGCAGACTACTTGCTTCTCGAAGGAGACATAGGTTCACCAGCGGGGAGCACCCTCCGGTGTCCATCGGCTGACGGATCCTTAAGGCTAAAAGATGGTTTCTTATACCTTACCTGAATTTATCTGAGTTTTTCAATTTTCATTAAAATCCGTTATAGTAATGGTCATGATTACATATTTGTACCGTAGAAGCTTAGCTCTTTTAAAAAGTATTTTACTATAATGTGATCCTCGCAATTTTGCAAAACAAAGCTAAGTGCCACGTGAATTTCTGTGGCTAAGAAAACATTAAAGAGTGTGGTAGGGGAAGGTAGCACCTCATTACTGCCAGATAGAGGTAGAAGTCCAGGTTCCCCACCTGATTTACATTGAGCTCCTCCTTACTGTTGGGTAGGGGTAGGAGTTCTGGATTCCACATGGTCACCACAGACACTGTGTGAGCGCAGACTTGTTATTGCTGGGTGATGGTGAAAGTCCTGACTCTCTACTGGCCCTTTTCTGGCATTGCCTCAGTGTCACCCTCCCCTACTTCCCCCGCCACAGTAGTTTCAGAGAAAACCAGCTGAAACCTAAGGTTTAATTAAGATCCAGTCTCATAACAATACAAAATGTCCACATTTCAATAAAAAATCACTCAAATACCAAAAACCAGGAAGATCTCAAACTGAATGAAAAAAGAAAATTAAAAGATGCCAACACCAAGCTGACAGAGATGTTAGAATTAATCTGACAAAGCAACCACGATTAAAAAAAGTTTCAATGAGAAATTGTGAACACATGTAAAAAAAATGAAAATATAGACAATGAAAGTACGGAAAGCCTCGGTCAGGAAATAGAAAGTCCTAGCAAATAAATAGAAGATATAAAGAAAAACCAAATGGAAATTTGAGAACTGAAAAATATGTTCTCAACAACAGAATGGAGAAAAAGCATCTGTGAGGTAGAAGATAGAACAACAGAAATAACTCCATCAGAACAACAGAGAGAAAATAGACTGGAGAAAAAAATATATAAGGGAACAGAATGTAGTAGGCTGAAAAAATAGCCCCTCAAAGGTATGTTCACTTCCTTATCACCAGAACCTATAAATATTACCTTATGTTGCAGAACAGTGAATATTATTTTATATGGCAAAATAAGTGATTGAGTTAAGGATCTTGAGACAAGAAGATTATCCTGGATTATCCAGGGTGGTCCAGAATGCTATAATAAATATCATTATAAGAGAGAGGCAAAGGGAGATTAGGCACAGAGAAAAAGGTGATGGAAAGATGGAGGCAGAGATTGGAGTGATGTGGCCTCGAGCCCAAGGAACACCGAGGCATGACCAGCAAGCAGCTCCAGGAGATGGAAGAGACAAGAAACAGGGTCTGTACCCCAGAGTCTCTGGAGGGAACACAGCCCTGACAACACCTTGAGTTCAGACTTCTGGCCTCTAAAATTGTGAGAGAATAAATTTCTGTTGTGTTTAAGACACAAATTTGTGGTAATTTGTTATAGAAGCCAAAAGAAACTAATACAAAGAACTTCAGGGACCTGTGCAACTATAGAAAAGATGTAATGTTCATGTCATTGAAGTCCCAAAGAGGATGGGGCTGAAAAAGTACTTGAAAAGGTAGTGGCTGAGAACTTCCCAGTTTTGGCAAGAGATGTAAACCTACAGATTCAAGAAGCTGATCAAAATGAAAACAGGATAAACCCAAAGAAATCCATTCAAAACCATGTCACGTCAAACTTCCCAAACACAAAGGCAAAAGATTTGAAAGCAGAGAAAAATGACATCTTACCTATAGGAGAAAATTCAAATGACAGTGGATTTCTTATGAGTAATAATGGAGACCAGAAGGAATTGACATAGTATTTTTAAAGAACTGAAAGAAAGGAACTGTCAAGCCAGAATCCTATACTTGGTGAAAATATCCTTCTGGAGTAAAGGAGAAAATCAAAACATCCTCGGATGAGTAAAACATAGAATTTGTCACTAGGAAACCTACCTTTAAAAAATGGCAAAAGGAATTTCTCTAAATAGAAGAATCAGGAAAGAAGAAGGAATATGGGTAAATCCAATAAGCTTCCTTCTCTTGATTTTTCTAAATTATGTTTAACTGTTGAAGCAAAAATTATAACATTGTCTAATGTGTTGCTAAATACATTTAGAGGAAATATTTAAAAGAATTATAAATGGGGAGGGTAAGGGATGTAAAGGGAAGTAAGGTTTCTATATTTCACTCAAGCTGGTAAAATGATGACACCAATAGAATGTGCTAAGTTGTGTCTATATGATATGAAACCTAGAGCAACTACTAAAAAAGCTATACAAAGAGATACACCAAAAATGTTATAGATAAATTAAAATACAATTTAAAAAACATTCAAGTAACCTACAAGAAGGCAAGAGAAGAAAACAGAGATGAAAAAACCAAATATGAAATGGCAAAATTATAGAAGCAGAGAACAGAGTCCTGGTTGCCAGTAGTTAATGAGAAGATGGGAGTGAGCAGGAAGTGGATGTGTTCATAAAAGGGATTGTAGTGGTGGAAATGTTGTGTATCTTGACTGTAACAATGTAAATATTCCAGTTGTGACATTGTAGTATAGTTCTGCAACATATTACTATTTGTGGAAACTTGGTAAAGAGTAAATGAGATCTCTGCATTATTTCTTACACTGCATATGAATCTACAATTATATTAAAATAAAATTTAATTTAAAAAACCAAAAGAAGTGTAGTGTTTTGTGATATGAGAAGGTTATATTGAATTCAAACTTCAGTGTCCAGAAATCAAGCTTTATTAGAACAAAACAAGTTGGTTCTCAACTAAGAAAACCTACCTTAAGATCAGTTGAATAGAATTAGATTAATTTGATCTGCAACCTGAATTCCCCCTTGTCATGTAACATAATAAATTCACACGTTCTGGAGATTAGGTGAGGAGTAAACATCTTGGGGGAGGGGTGTCATTATTCTGTCTACCACAGGTAGTATGCTATCAGCACCTGTCAGTCATTCCATAGCAGTACATCATGATTTCTCATTTCTTTTTATAGCTGCCTAGGTAGTTATGCCACAGTTTATTCAATCAGTCACCTATTGATGGACATTAGGTTTGTTTCCAGTCTTTTAGCTTGAATACTTGAACGAATAACCTTGTATGCATGTCATTTCATATATTTGTTAATATGTCTTTGGGATGGATTTCTATAAGTGGTATTGCAGGGGCAAAGGGTAAACTTACATAGGTGCTTTTGCTACATTTTCTTATTTTTCCAAATAGGAGTTGTATTATTTTGTGTTCCCACTGAGAATGTATAAGAGTTCCTCTTTCCTCATAAATAGAGTATATTGTCAAACTTCTGGATTTGAGCCAATCAGATAAAATGACTAATGGCACCTCAGTGTAGTTTTTAGTTTGTATGTTTATATTTTGAATGAAGCTGAGCATCTTTACAGACATTTGAGGGCTGCTACAATTTCTTATTCTGTCAACTGTTCATTTCTTTTGCCCATGTTATCTATTGGGTTATTGGCTATTTTCTTTTTAGGAACTATTTTAGGAATCTTTTATATATTAGGGATATTAGTCCTTTGTGATACGTTGCAAACATTTTTCCAGCGTGTCATTTGTCTTCTGACTTTTCTTTATGGTGTTTTTTGATAACCAATTCATTTGATTTTTATTTAGTCAGATTTATCTGATTAAATTTAATTTTTTATTGCTTTTGGAAATTGAGGCATTATTAGGCAAGGTTTCCCTGTTCCCAGGGAATTAGAATTATTATTCGTGTTTCTTCTAATACATGTATAGGTACATTTTTTTACATTTGGTTTTTGGATCCATTTGGAATTTATCCTGACTGTGCCGTGTGATGGGAGATATTAATTCAATTTTATTTTTGACCAAATGGCTATCAGTTGTCCCAACACAACTTATTTACAAGTCTGTCATTTCCCCTGTTAATTTGAGATGCCACCATCATTTACTAAATATCCATAGGTACCTAGGTCTATTTCTGTTTTTACACAATATCACACTCCTAATTGTAGAGGCTTTATAACATGTGCTAATATCCGATTAGGCTGTCCCTCACCGTTCTTTTTTCAGAGGGTATTGTGGCTATTCTTATTTTCCCATATCAACTTTAAGTGTTTTTTTTTTTAATGTATTCTGGATACAAGTTCCTTGACAAATATATGTGATGCAAATATTTTCTCTCAGCCTGTGGTTTGCCTTTTCCTCATAGTGTCTTTTAGAGAGCAGAAGTGTTTTATTTTGATGAGGCCTAATTTATCCTTTTTTTTTTTTCGGTACGCGGGCCTCTCACTGCTGCGGCCTCTCCCGTTGCAGAGCACAGGCTCCGGACGCGCAGGCTCAGCGGCCATGGCTCACGGGCCCAGCCGCTCCGCGGCATGTGGGATCCTCCCGGACCAGGGCACGAACCCATGTCCCCTGCATTGGCAGGCAGACTCTCAACCACTGCGCCACCAGGGAAGCCCCCCCATATCAACTTTATAACCAACTTGTCTAATTCTAGAACAATATGTGTCAATACTTTTATTTTAGAAGACTGACTTCTTCATTGAGTCTTTCGAGCCAAAACTCTTATTAGTCTTGTTGGCATATGGCTTTCTATTTGTCTAAGTATACACTTGGCCTTTCAGGAGGTTTTCCCCATACAGGTTTTGCATATTTTTTCCTAAGCTTATTCTTTCTTTCTTTCTTCTTGTTTTTTGTTTTGTTTGCTTGCTTTTTGGTTGTTGCTATTGTAAATTCGGTATTCTCTTCCATTATATCTTGTAACTTTATCACTGGTTATTTGCATATAGGAAGGCTCTTGATTTTAGTGTGTTAATTTTATATCTTGCTACTTTACTAAATGATCTTTTAGTTTTCCCATTGAACCCTATGGGTTTTCAGATGTATAATTATCGTCAGCGCATAAGAGAGAACCGAAGAAGGTGAAAAAGCAGGCAGAAAGCACCAGGTTGACCCTTGAGAAGTGTGTGTGGAAGAGGTCCCTTCCTGAGTCGGGAAGGACCTCGGGAAAACATCCTTTTGAGGCATCTTGAACATCAAAGGTGCAGAAACCCAAATAAAAGTGAGAGTGGAAAAAGCATGGGATTTCCCTAGCACAGGTAGGCTCGCCAAGCCTCGACCGCCCATCGGGTCGGGGGAAGTGGAGATACTAGCCAGCCGAAGAGGAGCAGGAGAAAACAATATCGCGAAACCGCAGGCCTGTGAGTCTTCAGTTGTCCTCTCACATGGGCGCGCGGGAAATCTACCAATTTGCGAGCCCCTCCCGCACCCTTCCTAGAGCGGCGGCGGAAGTGAACCGGTCTTCCGCACTTCGCGGCCGCTTCCGGCCTCTATGGGTCGCTGCTGGTGGGTTCCGGTTTCGAAGCGGTTCGAGGCCTCAACCCCTTGTCCCCGGAGAGAAACCGCTGCTGGCGTCCAGGGGCTGCGGGTGAGCGGTCCTGTGCTGCGGACGCGGCAGGCGGGGGTGCTACGGCCTTCTCGGCCCCGGCTGGAGTGGGGCGGCCTCCGGGCCTCACTTGCCTAGGTGGATCCGCGAGAAGCTCCTTGACGCAGAAGCTAGCCCCGACCCCCAATCCCTCGGAGAGTGGGTCGGAGCCCGGGGATGAAGGAGAGACCCGGCTGTGCGCTCCATTCCTCCCGGGCTTGTCTCGCGCGGTGTACCCTTCTTGAATTATGCGCCTTCTGACATTTCTGAACAGTCTTGGGTCACAGACGCTGACTGGCGTCCTAGGGCCTCTTTCCTGGGCCTGCCTTTAGATTTAAAATCACAGAACGCGAGGGTAGAAGAAAGTCTTAAAGACCAATGTCTTCAGCCTTTTCGCTTGATAAATGAAGAATGAGGAGCAGAGAGATTAGGCTCCTGAGGGAATAAATTCATGTGACTTTGCTGCTTTTATGACTAAATGATTTCCACCAGACATCTGGGTATTTAAAAAATTTAAAAAGCAGCCAATCAAGGATGTCTCAACTTTTTATTATTGTTTGCCGTAAATGTTTGTTTATTCCGTTTAATTGTTCTTTTTTCTATCATCAAGTGGAAATGTTTCCTACCAAGTCTTACTTTTCTTTCTTAGAGTCCTGAAACAACTTAGCACCTTTTACTTAATATTTCTCTTTAAATTAGTCTATTCTTGAGTCTTTTTTATCAGAGTGTTTTCCTGCGTATAGAAAATTAACCTGGAGGCGGCTTTCAAAGTGCATTTTTAAATTCTTAGAATTTGCACTTTTTGTTTTTGGTGTAGTTTGTGTTAATGATGATGGCTTCTTCTTCAGTTCCAGCCAGAAAGAGACGGCACAGGAGATCTTGCTTGAAGCATTCATAAGCATTTGCACAGCTATGATGGCATCTACTTGGTCCATCCAGGCCAACAAGGAGCAAGATGAACTTTTGGAAATAAAGATAGAGGAAGAGGAGGTGGAGGAGGAAAATAAGTGTACCGCCAGACAGGATCAGAACGTGCAAAAGAACACCACCCACAGCAGGGAGGTCTTCCGACAGTACTTCAGGCAGCTCTGCTACCAGGAAACATCTGGACCCCGTGAGGCTTTGAGCCAACTCCGGGAACTTTGCCATCAGTGGCTGAGGCCAGAGACACACACAAAAGAGCAGATTCTGGAACTGCTGGTGTTGGAGCAATTCCTAACCATCCTGCCCGAGGAGCTCCAAGCTTGGGTCCAGGAACAGCATCCACAGAGTGGGGAAGAGGTGGTGACTGTGCTGGAGGATTTAGAGAGAGAGTTGGATGAGCCAGGATATCAGGTGAGAACAAAGATGTGGTTTCTGTTTGAGAAAAGATGAATTAGGGATTTCTAGGCCAGAATGAAGTCTAACATTATTTCACAAAACGTATTCTCGACACTTTGGTGCATCAGAAAGGGGCCTGAGTGTCGTAGAACATTAGTTAACATAATCCTAACTTATTTATATCTTTTCTGTAGAAGGATCATGTATTTCTGCATTAAGCTACAAAATTCTGTTTGATGAAATGCTGCCCAGAAACATTAGAAACAGAAGACTTGGAGGACAGAGAGAAAATGTTAGAGAGATGATGGTAACAAAGTGGGCAGCAGCCTCTTGAAAGGGGCATCACTTCTGCTGAACAATACAAATAATTAAGAAATCAGGTTTTGCAGATATATCCACTGCCTTGTCTCCATTAAAGGATTAAAAGATAGGGGCTTCCCTGGTGGCACAGTGGTTGAGAATCCGCCTGCTGATGCAGGGGACACGGGTTCGTGCCCCGGTCCGGGAAGATCCCACATGCCGCGGAGCGGCTGGGCCCGTGAGCGATGGCCGCTGAGCCTGTGCGTCCGGAGCCTGTGCTCCGCAATGGGAGGGGCCACAACAGTGAGAGACCTGCATACCGCAAAAAAAAAAAAAAAAGGATTAAAAGATGGAGAAATCGAAGTCACCATCTCAGAGGAATGAGATGTAGGAGCAGAGTGGAAAGTTAGGAGGGAGGGGCAGGTCATGGGACCCATGTTTCTTTGAGTAGTTGAAAGCCCAGTTAAGTTGGAAAGGTGAGTAGAAGAGTTGAGCACAGAGAGTCCAGGACCTTGAATACCAACCTCTTGAGTTTAGATTTTATTCTGTAGAACAGAAGCTCCTAATCTGTTCTCTCTGAGTCTAAATGAATTTTACTAACGCCAAGATATAAAAAAGAACCAAATTACATAGGACTATTTTGTTTTGTTTTAGCGTTGATAAAAGACAGTGGTTTTCACCCGGTGACAATTTTGTACTGCAGAGGGCATTTGGCAATGTCATGGAACATTTTTGGTTGTCTTAACGGCGGGAGGTACTCCTGGCATCTAGTGGCTAAAGGACAGGGATGCTGCTAGATATCTCACAGTGGAAAGAACAGCCTTATACTATACAACAAAAAATTATTTGACCCAGCATCTCAGTAGAATCAAGGCTAAGAAAGCTTGGTATAGAGAGTATAAACGGTGAAATAATAAAAAGGAAATATAATCTAGCATTGAAGTACAAAGATTGAAGAGGAAAGGAGCATGTGGCAAAAAGATCTAAGTTTAAAATAGGGTCATGAAAGTGTGACTGCGAAGGAAGAGGCATGTCTTAGGTAAGAATTAATTGAAAATGATGACAGAGTAGAGGTGTAAAGAAGGAAGAAAGAATTGAGAACTCTTTACTGAGCAGTCTATTCTAGGCTAAGCAGTAGGGATTTCAAGCTTGAAAGATGAGCATAACGGAGACACTTCTAACAGAGTGCAAGATTGTAGGCGAAGGTGGATTGGGAAAAGTTCATTCATTCAGCAGATATTTATTGACTATTGTTTACTAGGTACTGGGAATGCACCAGTGAACAAAGTGTAGAGGGTTGCTGCTCTTACGTTGATAGATTTTAGTCTACTGAGAGGAGACAGACAGTAAACAAAAAAATCAACAAATGTGTAATACATCAGGTGGTCATAAATTCTATATTTAAAGAAGCAACAGTAAAGCAGAGAAAAGGAATAGTGAATGAAATGAAGATTGTGTAGTTTTCAATAGACTGGTCAGGGAAGGATTTTCAGATAGGGTGACATTTTGAGCAGAGATCTGAATTAAAAGAGCAAGCCATGCAGCCATCTAGGATAAGAGTGTTGCAGGCAGGGGAAATATCAGTAGTAAATGGATAGGTCCTAAGGTGAGAATGTGCTTGTCATGGTAGAGATGTATTTGTCAAGGAGGAGATGAAATCAGATAGTTACAAGAAGATCAAACCATACAAGGGACTTGTAGGCCATTATAAGGAATTCGGATTTTATTCTGAGATGGAAAGTCGTTGGAGAGTTTTGAGCAGAAGAGAGATTTAATCTGACTTAAATTTTAACATAATTACTGCCTGCTATGTTGGAAAAGTTCTGCATTGGGGCTCATGGTGGGACTAGGGGAGGCATAGGGGACAAAGTTAGAAGCAGGGAAACCAGTTTAGGAGGCTGTGGCTATAAGCAATAATCCAGGCAAGAGATGCTGGTGGCCTGGACTAGGATAGTAGCAGTGGAAGTGGTGAGATGTGATTGGATTCTGGATACCTTTTGAAGGTAGAGCTTGAGAGGATTTGTTTCTGTATAGGTGGCGGGATGTGAGAGAACGTGAGTTAAAGATTATGCCAAGGGTTTTAGTCTGAACATCAGGTAGAATGGGTTTGTCATTCACTGAGATGGTAAAAGGAATCAAGAGTTAGGTTTTGGATGTGTAAATTTTGAGATTCTTACTAGAATCCAAGTGGAAAGTGTGAGCAAGCAACTGGATATAAAAAGTTGGAATTCAGTGGGGGGAAATCTGTGCTAGAAATATAAAATTGGGACTTGCCAGAATATGGGTGGTATTTAAAGCCATGAGACACAAAGGGATCATCAGGGGAGTAACCAGCAGTGGAAACTGGGGAGTGGCCGGGAAGGTAGGAAGAGAACCAAAAGAAAGAATGGGATTTTCAGGTGCAGGCAAAAGTAATTTGGTTTTAGTCATGTTGAGTTTGTATTGCCAACCAGTCCTTTCCCTTGAGGGCTGCTGAGAGTAGCTAGTGGAGTTTACAGCTTGATTTATGAGGCCTAACTGAAGATCCAGGGACAGAAGGCACAGTTCACTATACTGGCCTTTTTTTGCTTTCCCCTCCCCAAAATTTGAAGTATCAAAACAGCTTTTTCTGTACATCTGAGATAGTACCTGCTGATTTTGGCTCTCATTCTGAGGGAGAGATTACAAAATGAAACTATGTCAGGGAAATAGAACCAGTGTATGGTGATTTCTTATTTACAAAATTTAGCCATTGAAGGGGATGGGGAAGTAACTTGAGGGCCTGGCATATGCCAAGTCCTTGTGCGAAGTGCTTTACATGGCATGGTGTCATAATCTCAGAGTAATTTCTAGCCCATGGTGACAGAGCTACTAAACTAAGGATCAGAGTAAGTAACTAGAGTGATTCCAGATCCCTGCTTTTTATAATACCATGCTGGGGGAGCCTATTACTTTTAAATGCAAGAGGAAATGGGCCCGTGGAGTAGTGGAAGCTACAGAGTGGCTGAAATTGCTGAGTAAATGAGTTAATTGAAGGAGCAGGGGTCAAAGGGAAGCGGAAAAGGATGAGATTGAAGGCAAAAGTAGATACAAGCCTTGAAAAAGAAAAGACATCTTCCTTTAAGATACAAGGGAAGGAGAAGAGTATGAGAGTGGAGCTAGATAAAGTGAAGGGGAGATGATTTTTTGAGATGATTGTGATCTTAGATAAATAGAAAATAAGATCATCTCCCAGAAAGAAGTGGGGTGGGGACCTCAGAAGAGCAGAGTCTATTAGGAACAGCTTTTGGGGTAAATATGGAAGAGATTTCTCTCCTTTTCCTTTTTTCCCTTCCTTTCTTTACTTTCACTTTTACTTTCTCCCTTTACTTTTCCCCTTTCCTTTCCTTCTTTCTCACTTCCGGTTTATTTCCCCCTAAGTTCTTTTCCCCTCCTTTCTGCCTCTTTTTACCTTCTTTTCCTTCTCTCTTTTTTTTTTTTCTCTTTCATTTATCCATTTCTTTGAGCATAGACAAAGAAGTAAAAGGGGGCACAGTCAACATTCTTTAACTGTTAAAAATAGGGGAAATTACTTCCAGCTGGGGAAGGGAAGGTTTCTCAGAGGAGGTGACATTTATGTTGGCCTTGAAGAATGAGTAGGATTATGGTAAGCTGATATCTGGAAAGAAGTTTATTTCAAGTTTCAGAGAGCTGGGTGCCACTGCCATGAATAGTATACTGTTCTGTTTAATGTTATCAGAGTGAGTATCTCAGTTATATCTCATCTACCTCAGGTCTCAGTCCACACTGAGGAACAGGAAATGTTCTTGCAGGAGATGGTAGCTCTAAGAACAGAACAAGAACCCAGAATGTCCCTCCCGTCTGTGAAAGCCCAGCTAAAGTGTGAATCTCCAGAACTTGAAGCCCAGAAGAAGCAAGGTAAAGAAGAAAGACCCACCTTGGGAGGAAGGGGAAGATGGGGCTAACACAGGGCACTGGGGCTTTTTTGTACTTTGTGCTGTTTCTGATCATTAAAGTCAGGAAAGTCTCTCTAGAAATCTGACGGCTCATGTGTAGACCTCAGGCAGCCTGGTTTGTCACTCTACAGCTCTTTTTTTCTCTTTATATTAATATTTTTTAAATTCTGGCTGTATTTTATTTGAAATCACTTAGTTTAGTTCTTCTGACAGTTATTTTCCTCTGTACTGACCTCCCTGCTATTTTTAGCCTTAATCCTAGCAGACAGTACCATTATCTTCCAATTCGACTATCTCCTGCCTCCTTCACTTAAATAAACCTTTGCTCCATGATGTCTGCAGCTAACTCTCAGATGGTGCAGGGAAAGAAAAAATATATGTGTGTGTGTGTGTGTGTGTGTGTGTGTGTGTATTATTCTTATAAAGAGAAGGAGTAATAAAGCAAATGAGGTAGAATGTTCAAAGTTAGTGAAGGGGTGAAAGACTCAGTACCTTCCTTATTTCTATTTCCTCTATTTTTTTTTTCATTTAATTTTTTTAAATAGGTGAAAATTCACATGGTCCAAAAAATAATAATTTAAAGTTACCCAGTGAAAAGTTTTCATTCCACTCAATTTCCCTAGCCATTTGGTCTCCTTACCCCTATTCTGAAATAGGTTGTCACTGTTACTAGTTTCTTGTGTGTCCTTCTAGAGATTTTTTAATCATATATGTATGTTTTTCATATTCAAATATATTTTCCCCTCTTTATCACTGAGATTGTAGAAGCTTGCATTTTTTATTTCTTAACAGGTGTTTAATATTAAAATGTATGGATATATCATGCAATTAACTTCCCCTGCTGATGACACTTAAGTTGGCCCCGCTCTTTTACTGTAACAAACAGTGCTGTGGTAAATAACTGTATGTGTGAGTATATCTGTAGCATAAATTCTTCTGTGTGGAATTACTAGGTCAAAGGTTTTATATATATAGTTGTAATGTTTATATATATTGTCAACTTGCCCTCTGTAAAGTTTGGGTCAGTTTACACTCTCACTGGCAATGTATGATATCCATGTTGTGAACATAGTGTTATATCAAGCTATTGGCAAATCTGATGGGTGAAAATTATACTCAATATTGTTTAAATTTGCTTTTCTCTTATTGTGAGGTGGAGCATCTTTTCTTGTGTTTAAGAACTATTGTATTTCCTTTCCTGGAAACCATCAGTTTTTTTCTTTGCCAAGTTTTCTATTGGGTTATTGCTTTTTTCCTTAACAGTTTTTGGAATGCTTTGTTTATTAGTCTGTCGTATATTCTAGTGCCATTTTATAGTCATGCAGGAACTCTAGGTTCTTATGTAATTTTTCACTTGAATAAGTTTATGTTGCCTAGTGAAGTTGCTATTTGCTATCACAAGAAACTAGTTAACATTTATGATCCATTTTTAGTTTCAGATGTTGAGACTGGAAATGAGTATAGGAATTTAAAGCAAGAAGTTTCTGAAGAAATGAAACCATATGGGAATATATCTAGCAAATTTGAAAATGAAATGTCTCAGTCAGCTAGGTATGAAAAAACTTATGAACCTGAAGAAAAAATAGGAGAGCCTTCTGGATACTCCAGGGAAGATAAACAACATACATGTGATGAAAATGGAGTAAGTTTGACTGAGAACTCAGACCTTTCTGAACACCAGAGAGTCTGTCCAGGAGAAAAGCCTTATGAATGTGATGACTGTGGAAGAGCTTTTAGTCAACACTCATGCTTCGTAGAACATCAGAGGATCCATACTGGAGACAGGCCCTACAAATGCGAAGAATGTGGAAAAACTTTCCGTGGGAGAACTGTGCTTATTCGACACAAAATAATACACACGGGAGAGAAACCATATAAATGTAATGAATGTGGCAAAGCCTTTGGCCGGTGGTCAGCTCTTAATCAACATCAGAGACTTCACACAGGAGAGAAACACTACCACTGTAATGAATGTGGCAAAGCCTTTAGCCAGAAAGCAGGTCTCTTTCACCATCTCAAAATCCACACAAGAGACAAACCTTATCATTGTACTCAGTGTAATAAAAGTTTTAGTCGGCGTTCAATTCTTACCCAGCATCAAGGAGTCCATACTGGGGCAAAGCCCTATGAGTGCAGCGAGTGTGGAAAGGCCTTTGTTTATAACTCCTCCCTTGTTTCCCATCAGGAGATCCACCACAAAGAAAAATGCTATCAGTGTAAGGAATGTGGGAAGTCCTTCAGTCAGAGTGGCCTTATTCAGCATCAGAGAATCCACACTGGGGAGAAACCCTACAAATGTGATGTATGTGGAAAAGCCTTTATTCAGAGGACAAGTCTTATAGAACATCAACGAATTCACACTGGAGAGAGACCCTATAAATGTGATAAGTGTGGAAAGGCTTTCACTCAAAGATCAGTCCTCACGGAACATCAGAGAATCCACACCGGAGAGAGGCCCTACAAATGCGATGAGTGTGGGAATGCCTTCCGAGGAATCACCAGTCTCATTCAGCATCAGAGAATCCACACTGGGGAGAAACCCTACCAATGTGACGAATGTGGCAAAGCCTTCAGACAGAGGTCAGATCTTAGTAAACACCAGAGAATCCATAATAGAGGTGGTCCCTATAAATGTAAAGAGTGTGGGGAGTCGTTTAGGCAGAACTCAGCTCTTACTCAACATCAGACTACCCACAAAGCAGAAAACTCTGGTTCTGTGTGAAGACTGCAGGGAAGCTGTCTCACAGAGTGCAGGCTGGAGAGAAATACTAGCTTTGAGATGATTTAGGACAAAATGTTAGTCACTATTGCTATAAGGTAACTTCGGATATTTCATAAAAAATACACTCTGCTGCCCATTTCATTAGGTGCTGTGGAGAACAAGGAGCATAACACCAGATTCCTTTTCTCAAAGAGTTTACAACCTAGTTTGGGATATATAAGGTCTACTGTTTAGTCAAGACCATAGGACAATAGAATTGATGCTCAAAGTAGTGTAGAATTAAGTGGCACTTGGCAAGCTATAAATTCTGAAGGACAGATCACTGTTACCTGAAGTGATCAGGAAAGACTTTATTTAAGATAAAGTTTTGATGGGGATATTTGGAAGGCAAAGGGGAGAAAACATTTAGGGTAGAACAAATGTAAGCAGAGTGCATGTAGTTTGGAAGCATCAATGACAAGACTAGCCAGCCTAAAGTAGAGTTCATTCAGACTGGGCAGTTGATGGCACTATGTTGGAAACAGCTTGAGGACAGACTCTGGGAGGGTTAGAATGCCAATAATTTCACCTAATACTTTGACACTTACAAAGCACTTTTCTCATTGAATTCCTAAAATGTTTCTGTAAATTAAAATTATTCTCCATTTTAAAAATGAGGATACTCTTGCTTATGGAGATGGTGACATAGCTACAATATCACACAAAGGAAAAGACCAGCAGCGTAAGTGCAGTTTTGTGACTTCAAGTCCTGTTCGTTACACTAGTGATTCCTCAACATCAGTGAACATCAGAATCGCCTGTGGAGCTTGTTTAACATACCTGAGTCCCAGTCACAGATACTGTGCTTCATTAGGTCTGAGATGGGGATTGAGAATCTTCATTTTTATAGCTCCACAGTCACCTGATGTACTCTAAATTTTGAGAAACGTTGCGCTGAATCACTGCTACCTTCGTGTTTGCCAGTGAAGTGAGGAAGCGTGAACACAGGCCGCTGCAGATTTTTAGCATGAGGAAAGCCCTTTAGGGGACATGAGCCACCAGGTCTTTACAATGAACAGGGAATTAGACCACCATCATGCCTAAAAACTAGGTCTTCAAGATGGCCTTTCTGTCCCTTCAAATTTAAATGTTTCAAAAAAGACTGACCTATATTCCAAGGCTCCCAAGGTTCTTCTGAGTGCAAGGCTTGTGTGTATGTGTGTTTTAGGGGCGGGGTGCTGGTGTTCTTCCCTGTTTTACGCTTCCCTTTTTTCCCACCTCTGTAGTGACCATTGTGTTCTGAATCCCCTAATAATTTCTTGAGAGAACTGGCTTATAATTTTTTGGTTTGTATACCTTCTTGAGCACATAAAAGAGCCAAAGATTAGTGATTCTTTGCCTTGGGGCTTCAGAAAACAACAAATCAACCAAAAACTGGTTGACATTACCCATATATTACTGAGTAAACAATTCTGTTTTTGATGAGAACCTGTGATGATCATTGTAGTGGATAGCAGGCAAACCACAAAGAAGTACACACAGCTCCTGGTGTGTTTATCTTTTTATTTACAGAAGTCATATTTGATCTCTACTGAGATATCCTTTTATTTCCCTTTCTGCGTTGCTGCAGCAAACTCCACAATTTCTAGGACTGCCTTCCCACCTCACCCCACACAACTTCAGTCCCCTCATCTCCCTTCACCTCTAGCTGGTCAGTGGGTTTGAAGTGGTAGGATAGTGACTAAAGAGGAAGGAGAGGAAAAAGAAGGGTAATCACCATTCTTTAACTATTCCTAACTACCTTTCTGCTGAGCCCTGTCTTTATCCCGTCTCTCTACTCCTATAATATACTCTACCCCCATTTCCCTAGTGCCCTAGTCTCTTGCCCCTCTGTCCGTAATCCTTATATAGGACATAGGAATATCACTGGCTTGGAACTAGTAGAGTCCCTAGTCCTATAGAAATATATATGTTCCTAGCTTTCTAAATTGTAATTGTGAGCACATTTTCCCATGAAAATGATAATGGTGTTAGTGCTATAACTTAGGCATATTATGTGTCACATTGGCTTTTGGGATTAGATTTACGTTGACTGTGGGAAAACTTTCTGAGTTCACAACATAGGAAAGCAAATGAACATTTAAAAAACAACTCATTCACAAGTTGAGGACTGCTTAGGCTTTTTCATAAGACCAACACTGGAGTTGTGCACCAGGCATTGAGGCAGCTAGGATTGGAAACCTAATTTTTTTTATGTCTGGGAAATGAACAAGGATCCTAGAACTGAGCCCTGAGAGCTCTGTAGCTGTAAGTATATGAGGCCTATTCTCTACCCAAGGTTTCCCTGTCTCAAATTTCTCTCATGTAAATTCGTCTCTTTGGAGGGGACTTGACTTAGTAACAAGAGCCTTCATGAGAACATCTCTTTACCAAACTGATGCTGTCCATACTTGTCATCTAATCTGATTTCACAAGCATGTTTTCCAAACTGAAATTGCTCCTCATAATGTCAGAGCCTCTCTCTTTAATCTGACTGCTCGATGGAATGTAATCCTTATTTTAAACTTGCTGTCTACTCTCCATGCTGTTACTTGCAGTCTCTCCAATTCAGCCTCTGCTTAACATGTTCTCTCAGTGCACACAGGTTCCTTCATTTGCCTATAACTCTCTTAAGTAATATTATAAAGGAACCATAAACAAAGACCCAGAACAATAGAATATGCCTATTACGTAGAAGAATACAGTTCATAACTTATTTAAAAATAAATGGGGTTTTGTTCTGGTGGTTTCTTGTGCTTAAATACAGTTGTAGAACCAAAAAAAAGGGCAGAGTGGCATGGGGTTTCCAGGTGGGCATCAAAGGGGGTCAAACTAGTCCTAGAAAAGGAGAAGATATAAGGTTACTATCTGGAACTAAATTGGCCACGCAGCGAAGTTGAAGGTCCTGAGGGGCAAGTGGAGGACATGACGTGTTAGATATGGAATTGGGGAGTGCGGTGAACAGAAAATGCCTTGAGATGAAGTCAGGAGTACATCTTTATAAAAGATGTGGTGTGACAATGACAGTACCTAGGAAATCAGGGTCCCTTGAAGCAGTTCATCTATGTGGATTTTTAAGTCATCAATAACAGGAGGCAGGATGGAAAGAAAAGAGTATGAAAGTGAAGCAAGTCCACAAGAGAAGTAATGGCAGCCAGTAATACAATAGCCAGGTAGAACAACTGGTATAAAACTCAAATGAATCATGAAGCAGCAGCTTAGAAATAACATTAAGGATGAGAATAAGATTGACTAGCCTCTGTTTTCTGATTGATTGAAGGTAAACAAAATATTGAGCATTTAAGGCAAAAAGCACCTGGAGAGGTTGGGGGAGAATCAAATTTCTAAAGCAGTGAAAAGTAAAATGAGCTTAAACATGGGCTTTGGATGAAAAAGTAACCTGACAATCACAAAAGGATTCCAGAGAGTGTAATAGAAAGGGACTGTGAAGGGAAGGAAGATGGGCCCCTTTTGAAAAAAAACAAAAGCAAACAAAAAAACAAGGGTGCTGAGCAGGGCTCTGGGATTGAGAAATCTCATGGGCATGGTGAGGATGGAGGAATCCTCACCATGGGGCATGGTGAGGATGGAGCAATCAGATAGAAGCACTTAGAAAAGCTCTGCACTCCTATACTCAGAACAGAAGTAGCCTCTTTTGTTAATATCCAGTGATTATAAAATTGTTAACAGTCAAAGTCTTATTATTGGCAATCTTTAGGAGTAGAGGAAAGGATTTATTAACAGTATTATGTAATTGTTAACTGCTTACTAAGGGCCAGACATTAGTAAATGCTTTACTCACATTGTTTCATTTTTAGCTGGGGAAACAAATCAATAAAGCTGCTTGAGGTCACAAAGTTAGTATGTGGTGGGACCAAGATACGAACTAAGCAGTTTCAGAGCCCACTCTTCCTCTGTTTATTTCAGATGAACGAACTGCATGTTGCAGTGGTATTCAGTGCTTTGAGTTATTACCTGTAGAAAAATTTCAATTCCTATCAGTATTCTGGAAAATACTTAAGAAACTCTACAGAGTCCTGGGTCCAAACACCAAAGGTAATAATATCCCCATCCTCTTGCATACTAAATCTTGGATGAAGTTTGGGCCAGCATAAATATCAGCCCTAATTCTTGTTGCCTGCACAATGAGGGTGTCTGCGGGAGACATTTCGCTTTAAAGATGAGCTCTTTATAGGAAAGGATCACATTCCTAGCTTAGAACCATTATTCTCTGCATTATTCTGACAGAATAAGGGATATCTGACTAATATAAAGATTAGAGAGATGTCCCCATTGTGGATCTATCCAGTAACTCACTATGGATATACCTTTGATGAGGGTTTTTGAAAGTTTTTATATTTGTAGCTAGTACCATAGATAAGTATATATTATATAAAATAGTTCTTTCAGATGCCCCTCCTGACTCCACAAGCACAGAATTTATTTGAGCAACAAGTGTTTGTTTAATATAGGGATAATCATTTTGATAACTTTAATTGAACTTTCTCAACTTTGAACCTTTCACACTGAAAATTTTACATTTTAAAGCCCCTCCAGCAGTTCATCATTTTATTAGAATTTCTTTGGGTCCTCTCTCCTTCCGACGTTTCTGGGTATAACTGGTAAGGAGTTCTTGCACCTTATTTCTTATACATAGTATTTTTATACCATATTTGTATATAAAAAGTAGGTATGGATATATTTTATATAAAATATGTTTTTAATTTTTACTTTATACATATACTTTTATATACATATAATTTGATTTTGACAAAGCCAACCACGATAAGTGTCTGAAACTTCTCAGTTGCTTAGCTCCCTAGCCCACATTGTGAGATCATTATTGAGAGCCAGCGTTTATCCCTTGATTTCTTGTAAACAGTTGATTCTTTCCCCACACTTATGAAAGACCTTTTCCAGGTCTGAAAACCCATCAGTCAAGGCGCCCAGAGTTTTCACCCATCACAGTTCAAGGTGATCTTTGGGGAATATATGTTTGCTTTACCAATCATCTTCTTAAGCCCAAATGGCCTGGTCCTGGGTGTCCCGAGGATTCCTAAGAGGAGGCCATTTGTCACCTCTGATTTATGCAGATCGTCATTATTCCTGTCTAAGCTTGATATGCGTATCTTACTTTTTGATCTAGCGTCTCAGCTCAGCCTACTTAAGTGAAATATTTAAGAGTAGGTATATCACTATTTCATCCCTGATAAAGGAGGAGGAAATTTAAGAACTCTTCAGCTTGCTGTAGCCAAACTCTAGCTCAATGACTTTGAGCAAGCGACTTAATCTCATTTCCTCATAATGTAAAATATCGATAATAGTACCTACTTCTGCCTGGGGAGCTGCAGACCTAGGGAGGGTAATTGTTATAAGGATAAATGGGGGGGTTATATAAAGTGCTTAGAACAGTGGTTAGCACCTAAGTGCATTATAGCCGTTTGCTATTGTTCTATTGCCGTGGGCTCTCTCAATGAGCTTTCTCAAATGCCGTTGCCTCTAGATGCTCCAGCCCCAGGCCAGAAATTACCTGTAACTACGCTGCATTTTTCCCAGGACTGCTGCGTTGTTGCCGCTGGGATTAAAGCTCCCGCTCAGGTCTACTTTTACTTTCTTACCTTGGGAACTAATGAACAGTGGCTGGCAGGAGATAAACATCGCCTAAACTGGCAAGGAAAGATTTTCCTATCTTTTGTATCCACCCCTGTTAAAGATAATTAGCAGCTAAGGAGTTTCCCTTTTTGTCTTGAGTTGCTCTTCTGAAGTTCTGCGCACGGTGGGGGGGGGGGGGGGGGCGGGGGGGATGCGGACCCTGGGCGGAGTCTGCCGTGCCCCAGCCTCAGAGCGCAGGCCCTTGGAGTTACCTGACCTAGCTGCCCGAGCCTGCGCTACTCAGCAGGGGCGGGGATGCTGCCAGGCAACCACAGAGAGGAGAGAACCTCCAGATTCCTAGAGGAGACCTGAGGGTGAGGTATTGTTGACAGCCGCAGGCCTAGAACTGCGAGTTCTTTTGGCTTTTGGGTCGTAAGTGGTGGTGCTAGAGGGTTCGTGGACTCCGGCTTCGACTCAGTGTGTGATTCGGCCCTTTAGGGACTCCGGTGAAGTTCAGTCGGACGAATTGAGTTGCAGGCGAAAGTTAAAGATGGCTTCCAAGTCCTGAGTTGTCTTAGGTTATTGGGGCTGTTGAGAAAAAGAGGAAGGTCTGGAATCCCAATTTGGTAAAAGGAAAGTTGGGTTCCTTTGAGATGATCCCACTCATGACTCCCTAGAATAAGTCGGAACACAAGGAACGACATAGAATCCACTTGTTTGACTTTTAGCAAATTACTTAATCCCTCTGTGCTTCAGTATCATTGATCTGTCAGTGGAATGATAAAATCTGCTTAGATGAGTAAATTCACAGTCAATTTTCAATAAATATTAGCCATTATTTTCTGATCTCTAATGTTCTTTACCATTTGGGATTCTTAGAAGGGGAGAACCAAAGGGAGGAGGGTCATGGTCTTTCTCTCAAGCTTTATTAACTTAAACTAGGAAGTAAGAGATTATAGCAGATAGTGTTTACTAACAATTTGCAGTCACTCCCACTCTGTCTTCTAATTTTTTTAGCTTTCTGACAGATTTCCTTTTTTATTTCAGTGCGTTGTCAGGTAAGTGAGTTCTTGGGTAAGAGCTAAATAAAATTCAGAGTTTCTGTTAACAGTGTTGTTCTATGCCTCAGGAAGAAGACTAGCTACAAGGATATACTTCTGAAAAATCAGTGTGAACCCCAAGCTGGAGTGAATCTTCTCCTGAGCTCGCTTATTCCAGAATGGCAGTCTTCTTGCAGGAAAGATCTCTAATAGTGACTGATGGTAGAGGGAGAGGGCTGTGCCTGGGACCAAGAATCAGACTGGCAAAACAAAATCTTTCTTCCAACTTTAAGTTGTTGCTACCAGGAAAGAGATATTTGGACCTCACAGGGCTGTCAGAAGACTCGGGGAGCTCTCCCCACAGATGCTGAGACCAGAAATACAGACCAAGGAGCAGGCGCTGAAGCAGGTCCTGACCTCTGCCTGTAGAGCTGCAGACCTAAGGAGGATAATATCATTCAGAACGTAGAGAAGAGGCATCAGTTATGCTAGAGAGGTTGAAGAGACAGCTTGAAGGACAAGCCATCAGGTGGGAAGGGTTGGGAGGATCATTTATGGCTTGACTAGTGAAAGGCTTCAGGAATAGAACAGAAAGCAGCAAAACAACTTTAGGATCCACCAGATGTCTCTGGAGCCATAACCCAGTATCTCCCTCATGGGCTTTAATTCCGCCAGGTATTCGTGTACACCTCTGAAACCTTCTCTGCCTATATTGGGGTTTTTTTGTTATTTGGGTGTTTTTACTGAAGGACAGCTTCAAATTCAATTTTCCAAGACCATCTTCATCCCATTGCTTTTAGGGCCCAGATAGAACAAGGTATGCTTATGGCAAGATAGCACCCTGGAATCAAGAGGTGTCAGGTCCAGTCTATTAAGACCCTATCTTAGTTTAACTCTCACGTTATTGCCTTATGAAATGGAAAGCAGATGAGAAAGAATGTCTGCAGAGAAAGAAGACATCCTTGAAAAGAAGGTTTTTAGAACTCTTGTTAGTGTCCTTTCCCTGGAAACCTTGCCCCTACTAGTCTCTTTGCCCAATTCTTTAGGTAGAAACTCTGGGTAATATTTGGGAGGTGTCTGTGTTTTGTTTTGTTATTGTTTTGACTTATTCAACTCCTTTAGCTTCAAAATGTTTTTCTTATCTTTTAATCCTGCATATTAACTGAAAAAATTATTTTCCCTACTGTTATTTTTCCAGTTTACTGATTTCCCCACATCAAAATAGTATGCATTTTGAAACTGATCTGCCTGTTGTTTCAAGTTAACTTTTATTATGTGCCATTGTTTGTTGATCCATTTAACAAACATTTATGGAGCATTTTGTCTATACTAGTGGCCTAGGTACATTCATTTGGTGTAAATGGTACTTTTAACTACCCTTTAGCAAATTAAAATTTCTCTTGGTTTCATGATATTCCCTTTTTTTCACCTCCAGATTCAAACTGATCTCTTCTTAACTTTTTTGATTATACCTTTCTGATTCTTTGTCACATTTTGTGAGAGAATTCTGTATGCTCTTCCAGTCTCTTTCTGACGGGCCAGCTGTCTCTTCTCAAACTGGAACTTCACATGCCTTCTTGCGTGCTTTTCAAAATTGAATTGGTAGTTTAGGGATACTGAAAAGGCATGCACTTTAGATAAAACTGGGTTTTATTTTTATCGCTCTTTCTCATCATAAGTCTCATGATCTCAGCGGAAGAGACAACTGACATTTGCATTGTCTGTGCATTTTTTTTAGATGGTGTTACTGAGAATGAAAATAAGGACTTGTCTCCAACACAAAAAAATTTCTGAAGATGCTAAATCATGTGGGGGGAATCTGTAGAATTACAGCATCAATGCAGTAAGTTAGTAAAAGCTTTAGTTACGGATGAGTCATTATTCAGCATTAGGAAGTACATACCAAAGAGAATGTCTCTGAGAGCAACACTTTTGGAAAAGCTTTTGTTTACAGTGGGTCCCTCCTTTCCCACTAGGAAATCCATCACAGGGGAAAATGCTATCAGTATAAGGAATGTGGGAAGGTTGTATTTGACATCAGCCAAAGCAGCCTTATTTGATATCAGAAAATCCACACGAGCAAGAGACTGCATAAAATGTGATGACTCTAAGGATGCCTTTATTCAGCGTGGAAACCTTATAGAACCGTATGTGAAGGGAGTAGGAAGGAAGGCCTTCACCCAGAAGTCAGGACTGACTGCACTAGAGAATCCACATAGGAGATAGATCTTACAAACGTGATGAACGTGGAAATGTTTTCCACGGGATCACCAGCATTATTCAGCATTGGAGAAATCACACTAAAGAAAAACTGACAGTGTGATGAGTATGGAAAAGTCTTCAGATAGAGGTTGGGCCTTAGTAAACAGCAGTGAGTCCATATTAGGGAGGCTCTTTTAAATGAGAATATTGTGGGAAGTTGTATGGACAGACATCAAGCCTCAACAATAGTCTCCATGATATTGGAAAATTAATATAATTAATGTAAATGGGCAAGATGTATGGGGAATGGATATCTTAAATTTCCCATTGTAGCCACTAAAAACATTCAATGAATGTCTCAAGTCAAGAAATGGAAAAGTCAGAAGTTCTTTTTGCTTCTCAAAGGAGTCTGTAAACATAAGCAACCAGGACTTTTGAAATTAAGTTGTTTACCTGCATCCCTGGACTTGTGACACTATCTCTGAGATGATTATCTCTTTACTGGGGACATGTTATTTTCCCATGCCCACTCTAATCTCATATCTTAAATTCATTCAAGTGTAAACAATATTGTTTACTGTTTATTGTAACTATATATATATACACATATATATATTATTTTTATGGGCTAAATAGGCTTGTATGAGTACATCAGGGCACAAAAATGACATTATTAAAGTTTCAGTAAACATAATGAAAGGAACCACATCACTGAATTGTTGGACGTTGGCTGCTTTCCTAAATTTGGCACTGCCTCTGTGTTCTCACAACAGAAGGCCATATAGGTGTCATTCACAGAGTATATATTTCCCAGATTTGGTTTTTTTGTTTTTGTTTTTGTTTTTTTAAAGATAGAAAAAGAGGGCTTCCCTGATGGCGCAGTGGTTAAGAATCCGCCTGCCAATGCAGGGGACATGGGTTCGAGCCCTGGTCCGGGATGATCCCACATACTGCGGAGCAGCTAAGCCCGGGCACCACAACTACTGAGCCTGTGCTCTAGAGCCCGTGTGCCACAACTACTGAAGCCCGTGTGCCTAGAGCCCGTGCTCCGCAACAAGAGAAGCCATCGCAATGAGAAGCCCGTGCACTGCAACGAAGAGTAGCCTCCGCTCACCACAACTAGAGAAAGCCCGTGCACAGCAACAAAAGACCCAACGCAGCCAAGATAAATAAATAATAAATAAATTTATTTTAAAAAAGATATTTCACATATAGCTTATTGACAGATAATAATAGAGGTATTTTCCCTTATAGATAACACGTAATATCCTGAAGGCTAATACTTTAAGTAATTTGTTTATTATTCTTTTCAGTTCTAAAACCTACAGGCTAAAAGAGGAAAGAATTCTTTAGAAGAATCCTTTAGAAGCTCCAATTCAGCAAATTGGCAGTGTAGCCCAATCTCTATGAAAATGAGGCTTATGGATTTTATAGTAGGTCACTATAGGAACCACAGATTTCAAAACTTTGCAATGATTATTTCACAATTAGGAGTTTATATCTGCTGTATATGCCTAAATTTTCTGAATAGGCATTACGGTCACTATTTTAAAAGATGGATTCTGTTCTATAAAAGGGTTTTTCAGCATCCATAGAAACGACATTATTTTTTTCCCTTAATTTTGTTATTTTCTTGTATTACATGACAGGCTTTCCTGACATTGAGCCAATCTTGCATTCCTGGAATAAATTTCACTTAGGCATGGTGTTTTCTTAATGTGTTTATGGGTTCTACTTGCTAATATTTTATTTAGTACATTTTTATTCAATATTTATGTAAAACTGGTCTGTAATTTTCTGTATTTTTCAGGTTCAGGTTTTGATTTTACTTGCATCATAAAAAGGGCTAAGTTTTTATTTTTTAATGTTCTAGAACAATTTGTAAAGCATTGAAATTATCTGGTTTTTGAAAGTTGAATTCTGACGTGAAACCATCTGGGCTGGGTACTTTTTTGTGGGATAGTTCCATGGTAACTTTTTTCTATTTCTTCTACAAAAATGGTCTATTTAGGCTATTTATAATGGGGGTCAATTTTGATAATCTATTATTTGTTTATAAAACTCTCCATTTTGTCTAGACTTTCAAGTTATTTGCCTAAAATCTGCAGTATAATCTGTTATGACTTTTTAAACAGTTTTATTGAGGGAAATTGATACACAGTAAACTGCACAAGTATATGATTGAACATGACAGGTTTTGGGTTTTTTTTTGGTTAAGGTAACATTGGTTTATAACATTGTATGTTTCATGATTACAACATTATGTTTCTACTTCTGTATACCCTACAGCATGCTCACCACCAAAAATTTAGTTTCCATCCATCACCATATTGTTGATCCCCTTTACCCATTTCACCCTCTTGTCAGCCCCTTCCCCTCTGGTAACCACTATTCTGTTCTCCATATTTACATGTTTGATTTTGTTTGGTTTGGTTTGTTCATTTATTTTGTGTTTTGGGGGTTTCTTCATTTTTTATATTTCACAGATGAGTGAAATCATATGATATTTGTCTTTTTCCATCTGGCTTATTTCACTTAGCATATTACAAATGACAAGATTTCATCTTTTTCAATAGCTGAGTTGTAGTCTATCATGTAGATATATACCACATCTTCCTTATCCATTCATCTGTTGAGCTCTTAGGTTGTTTCCATATCTTGACTAAATAAATGCTACAATGAACGTAGGGGTGCATATATCTTTTCAAATTAGTGTTTTCATATTCTTTGGGTAAATAACCAGAAGTGGGATAGCTGGATCATATGGTGGTTCTGTTAATATTTTGAGGAGTCTTCATACTCTCTTCCATAGGGGCTGCACCAATTTACATTCCCACCGACAGAGCACAAGGGCTCCCTTTTCTCCACATCCTTGCCAACACTTGTTATTTCTTGTCTCTTTAATAATAGCCATCCTGGGGCTTCCCTAGTGGTGCAGTGGTAAGAATCCGCCTGCCAATGCACGGGACATGGGTTCGATCCCTGGTCTGGGAAGATCCCACGTGCCGCAGGGCAGCTAAGCCCTTGCGCCACAACTACTGAGCCTGCACTCTAGAGCCCGCGTGCCACAACTACTGGAGCCCGTGCTCCGCAACAAGAGAAGCACCGCAATGAGCAGCCTGCACGCCACAGCGAAGAGTAGCCCCTGCTCGACGCAACTAAAGAAAGCCCGCGTACAGCAATGAAGACCTAATGCAGCCAAAAATAGATAAATAAATTTATTTAAAAGATAATAATGACAGCCATCCTAACAGGCATGACGTGATAGCTCATTGTGGTTTTGATTTGCATTTCCCTAATAATTAGTGATGTTGAGCATCTTTTCATGTACCTATTGGCCATTTATATTATGTTTTCTTTGGAAAAATGGCTACACAGCTCCTCTGCCCATTTTTTAATCAGTCAAAGGTACGACAGTTGAATGTCAGGCCAATAGGGGTAAAGCAGTACCTTATTTAACAAATACAAATTACCTGTCCCTAGATGCTATAGATGTAAAAGTCCGGTAATGTCAGCAACCAACCACATATGAAGTGTCAGAATTTTACAGATAAAGGGAATTGAGTCCATGGCCATAACAATCAATACTGGACATTGCCAGATAGGGGGTACAGAGTGTCTCCTTCAGCAAGGAAAGGGAAGTCCAGCTTAGAGAAGAAGTCCATTCAGTCTGTGTGGCCTAGGGTCCTTCAAACTTCTCAAGAGCAACGGAGTTTGGAGGCCTTCCTGCAATCCTACAATGGACCCAGAAGTGCATCCAGAAGGAAGCAAGTGCCAGTTTGCTGGCAAAGAGAGTCTTCTAGGGCTACAGGAAAGAAAGGACCGCTAAATTAAAAAAAAAAAGTATAGGATACATAGGAAATAACCATATGGCTAGCAGTGGCAGAAAATGCTGTTTATGTAATTGAAATCATACAGAGTATATTCTCTGATCACAATGAAACCAAACTAAAGAGAAAAATCTCCAAATATTCGGAAACTAAGGAAAGCGTTTCTAAATAATGCCCAGGTTAAGGAGGAAGTCTCAAAGGAATTTTTTTTAATACATAGATTGAAGGAAAATAAATACAACTATCACAGTATGTGAGACACAGCTAAAGAAATGCTGATGGGGAAAATTATAGCACTAAATGCTTATATTAGAAAAGTGGAATAGTCTGAAATCAATAATTGAAGTTCCTGCCTCAAGAAACTAAAGATCAAGAGCAAGATAAACCCAAGACATCAGAAAAAAGAAAATAATAAAGATAATAGCAGAAATCAATGAGATTGAAAATAGGAAAACAATAGAAAAAAGTTAATGAAACAAAGCTGTTTCTTCAAAAAATTTTCCAATAAAACATAAACCTTTAGTAAAACCGACAAGATAAAAAGAGAAAAGATACAAATCACTAGTAACAGGAATGAACTGGGGATATTACTACAGATCCTGCATTTATTAAAAGCTTTGTAAGCGCAGACAATGAACAATTTTGCACTTATAATCATAACTTTGACTACTTAGAAGAAATGGACCAATTCTTTAAAAAGTGCAAGCAACCAAAATCCAACCAAGATGAAATAGATAATCTGAATAGTCCTTTAGCCATTAAAGAAATTGAATTCATAATTTAAAAGTTCCCAGATCTTCAGGTCTAGAGGGCTTCACTGGAGAATTCTACCAAACATTAGAGGCAGGATTATCAACAATTTTACACAATTTCTTCCAGAAAATAGATGGGTTATATTTTCCAACTCTTTTTTTTTAACATCTTTATTGGAGTATAATTGCTTTACAATGGTGTGTTAGTTTCTGCTTTATAACAAAGTGAATGAGCTATACATAAACATATATCCCCATATCTCCTCCCTCTTGCATCTCCCTCCCACCCTCCCTATCCCACCCCCCTAGGTCCCACCCCTCTAGGTGGTCACAAAGCACCTATCTGATCTCCCTGTGCTATGCGGCTGTTTCCCACTAGCTATCTATTTTACATTTGGTAGTATATATAAGTCCATGCCACTCTTCCAACTCTTTTCAGGTTGCTAAGATTACTCTGATAGGCAAAAAACAAAAAGAAAAACAACTCAGCCTAAACCACACACCTTATACAAAAATCAGCTGAAAACAGATCATGGGGCTAAAACATAAGACATAACTTAAAACTTCAAAGAAAACATAAGAGGAAATCATCAGGACCTAGAGTTAGGCAAAGATTCTGAGAACTGACATCAAAAGCATGATTCATTAAAGGAAAAACTAATAATTTTGTCTTCATCAAAATTTAAAACTTTTGATCTGTGACAGACTCTATTAGGAGGATTAAAAGACAAGCTACAGATGGGGGAAATATTTTTATACCATATATCTGACAGAGGACTTGTATCTAGAATATAAAAAGAACTCACCTAATCGCAACGGTTAAACAACAAACAATTCAATTAGCTATGGGCAAAACTCATGAACAGACATTTTACTGAAGAGTACCTAAAAATGGAGGCACTGTGTCATTCACCATTTCATGCCCCCATATCACCTCCCAGTCACCCTCACTCCCAAGGTTACTTTAACTTTTTTCTCTTCATTGTACATTTTCTTAAATTCCATCAGTTGAATTTAGACACTTTTTTTTTAAACAAAAATGTGGAGAAAGAAGTGTAATACAGACACTTCAAGGGTTACAACACCAACTACCAGGAGAGTATTGTCTGTCTGCTTGACTGGGAGCTCAGGGAGTAATGTGGAGTCCATCCTACAGAGATGGCTAGAGCATTGGGAACCCTTTTTTCCTTAAAGTAACTGAGGTTGGGAAGAGATCAGGAGGCACAGAGGATCAGCTCCACACCAGTAAGCGTAGATTTGCACTGACTTCCGTTTTTCAGTGGCCGTCTACTCAGCCTCAAGAAACAAACTTTTAATAACTAAGGCATTAGAGAGCTGGATTCAATCCTACCTTCAGGGACTTAACTCCTAAACATTCATCAGCAGGTAGCAGATGCTATTGAGTCTCAGAGACTCTTTTCTGTTACAACAGAAAAACTGTTATTTCTGGAAATAGGTATGTGAACACTTTGGTCTCAAGCAGTAGGTGCCCGGGGGGATTTTATGTTGCAGTGAAAGAGCAAGTAGAATCAACAAATCTTCAGAATCATTCATTCATCAGGAACTCTGCTAGGTGCTGAGGATACAGTAGTAAGCCAGTCATTATCTCTTGTCACTCAGCCTCATACCAGCCCTTCTTTATCCCGATCTGTAAGCAGGGTAAGGAGGCTACAAACATTATTTCCTAGGCTCCTACTGTCACTTGTAAGAACTAGAGATCAACAGTGGGGGAGCATGGTTAAGAGTTGTAATACTTAGCTAGTACCTGAAACTACAGTATTGTGATGGTTAATTTTGTGTCAACTTGACTGAGCCACAGGATACCCAGATATTTTTTTTTCATTGAAAAATATCACAACTTTTTTTTTCACAACTTTTACTGTAATGTTTTTAAACGTTTTTATTGGAGTATAATTGCTTTACAATGGTGTGTTAGTTTCTGCTTTATAACAAAGTGAATCAGCTATGCATATACATATGTTCCCATATCTCTGCCCTCTTGCATCTCCCCCCCTCCCACCCTCACTATCCCACCCCTCTAGGTGGCCACAAAGCACTAAGCTGATCTCCCTGTGCTATGCGGCTGCTTCCCACTAGCTATATATTTTACGTTTGGTAGTGTATATATGTCCATGCAACTCTCTCACTTCATCCCAGCTTACCCTTCCCCCTCCTCCTATCCTCAAGTCCATTCTCTAGTAGGTCTGCATCTTTATTCCCATCTTGCCCCTAGGTTCTTCATGACCATTTTTTTAAAATTCCATATATATGTGTTAGCATACAGTATTTGTTTTTCTCTTTCTGACTTACTTCACTCTGTATGACAGTCTCTAGGTCCATCCACCTCTCTACAAATAACTGTTTCGTTTCTTTTTTTTTTTTTTTTTTTTTTTTTTGCGTTACGCAGGCCTCTCACTGTTGTGGCCTCTCCCGTTGCGGAGCACAGGCTCCGGACGCGCAGGCTCAGCGGCCATGGCTCACGGGCCTAGCCTCTCTGCGGCATGTGGGATCTTCCCAGACCGGGGCACGAACCCGTGTCCCCTGCATCGGCAGGCGGACTCTCAACCACTGCGCCACCAGGGAAGCCCAATTTCGTTTCTTTTTATGGCTGAGTAATATTCCATTGTATATATGTGCCACATCTTCTTTATCCATTCATCTGTTGATGGACATTTCGGTTGCTTCCATGTCCTGGCTATTGTAAATAGAGCTGCAATGAACATTGTGGTACATGACTCTTTTTGAATTATGGTTTTCTCAGGGTATATGTCCGGTAGTGGGATTGCTGGATCATATGGTAGTTCTATTTTTAGTTTTTTAAGGAACCTCCATACTGTTCTCCATAGCGGCTGTATCAATTTACATTCCCACCAACAGTGTATGAGGGTTCCTTTTTCTCCACGCCCTCTCCAGCATTTATTGTTTGTAGAAATTTTGATGATGGCCATTCTGACCTGTGTGAGATGATAGCTCATTGTAGTTTTGATTTGTATTTCCTCTAATGATTAATGATGTTGAGCATTCTTTCATGTGTTTGTTGGCAATCTGTATATCTTCTTCGGAGAAATGTCTATTTAGGTCTTCTGCCCATTTTTGGATTGGGTTTTTGTTTTTTTGATTTTGAGCTGCATGAGCTGCTTGTAAATTTTGGAGATTAATCCTTTGTCAGTTGCTTCATTTGCAAATATTTTCTGCCATTCTGAGGGTTGTCTTTTGGTCTTGTTTATGGTTTCCTTTACTGTGCAAAAGCTTTTAAGTTTCATTAGGTCCCATTTGTTTATTTTTGTTTTTATTTCCATTTCTCTAGGAGGTGGATACCCAGATATTTGGTCAAACATTTTTCTGGGTGTGTCTGTGAAGGTGTTTGGGGATGAGATTAACATTTGAATTGGTCGACTTCGTAAAGCAGATCACTCTCCCTAATGTGGATGGTCCTCATCCAATCAGGTGAAGACCTGAATAGAACAAGAAAGGCTGATCCTCTCTGGAGTAATAGGGAACTCCTCCTGCCTAACTTCATTGAACTGCCTTCAGACTTGTCTTTTCCTGCCTTCAGACTTGACCTGAAACATCATTGGCTCTTCTTGGTTCTCAAGCCTACTGGCTTTTGGACTGGAGCTACGCCATCAGCTTCCCTGGGTCTCCAGCTTGCCAACTGCAGATCTTGAGACTTCTCAACCTCCATAATCAGGTGAGTCAATTTCTTGTAATAAGTCTCTTTACATGTACATCCTATAGGTTCTGTTTGTCTGAAGGACCCAGACTACTATGAGTATGTTCAGGAAGTTCAGAAATCATACAGTAGATTTTTATTGGTTTAAGAATTCACTTAAACAAAATAAATAACTATATTGTTTACTACTGTAATACAAATAATTTACATAATGATTTGTTAGATTTGTGTCCCCTGAAAACTATGAAGTACCAAGGCTTGGAAACTGGCATAAAAACAGGGACTTAGATCTGCAAAGGATTTTGGATAAGCAAGAGAGAATATATCACAATGGTGAAACCATTAATTGTGAAAAGTGGCCAGAAAACCTTGCTATATGAATTCCTGAGTCTTAGAATGATATTGTAAATTTTGTAAATGATATTGTAAATAGTCTTAGAATGATATTGTAAATAGGGAAGAGATTGCTTGTGCCAGAAGCCAAGTGAGAAGTGTGAGTAGATGCAAAAGCAAAAGCATGTTTCTGTAATAAAGAGAAGTGATACACTAACAAATAAAGTTTGCAGGAAAGTAGTCATCCTGAAATACTTTTTTAAAAGCAATTCCATTTGAAATATACATAATATATACTTGCATAATGCTGACTAAAAAAACTTTTGTCACTTGAATTCGTAAGACTGCAATTTTGACTATCAGGAAGAAAAAAAAGATGGTTTACAAAGTGTGTTTAAAGAAAAGTAGATAGCCTGAGGAGTTAACTTAATGCTTAAAGTTCTCATCATGAATAATGGAGGAAGAGGTACCACACAGCTTGTTTGGGATTCAATATATAAGAAGACCAAGATGGTCAACACTAAAAATGGAGTTTTGAAACCATAAGTGATACTTGTTGTAAATATCTGGTGTGAATCCACTGACCCAGAGAAAGTTTGAACTTAGTAAGTATAAGTCTTGATGTAGTCTATGATACAGTTGCGGGGAGGGAGAAAGTTTGTGGGCAGGATAGTGCCAGGAGCTTTAGAGAGCACTTGGTCAGGCCCAAGAGAACTAAAAGGTGAGAACCATGATGCTGAGCTTTAGAGAATCTATTATTTTATCCTGATGTGATAACTGATTTTCACACTGCCTGCATAGGAACAATTTTCTCCTTCAAAAGTAGCAAAATTAGTGTCAGGGAAACATTAATAAAAGAATGTAATTCGATGGTTGACATATATTCACATTGATTTAATGATAAAGAAGCTGTTTCAGGCATTCATATTAGAATTCCTAGGCTGTAAAGAAATTGGATTCCTTCTGTCGCAGTAACCCTACTGTAACCCTACTCTGCCCTTCCTGTGTGCTTGACAAGACATGCACTACCACTAACTCAGAACCTAGTACCTCAAAATTAGGCACAAGCACAAATGGTTTTGGTGACAAATTTTTCAGAAATCTAGACATCAGATTTTCAGAGCTATGAAGGTAATCTCACTGGTACAGTGTATATGTGTGGGGGTGGGGATGGGTGTATAAGAGTTCATGAATCTGACAAACCATGGAGGTTTCATTATAAGCAAGATGAATAGTCAGCACAGCAGCCCCCAAATCACAGCCTTCTACTCATCATAAAGTGCTGGCTGAGGGTAATTAATTAGCCAGTTTGGGAGCCCTTTTAAGTTCAGTAGGTCAGAACAAATCATTTCAGGGCCGAACTCTTCCAGACAACTCTCCCATAGCCTCCTAGCAAGCAAAAAAAATTTTCAATCACCTAGAATGTACAAGATAATTCACCTCAGCCAGTCTCTATTTTCTAACAAACACCTGATGACGTGTGGGAGTAAATAAAGCCCAGCTCACAATTTTCTAGTCAGCAAGGGCTCCAGGGTGGCTTCAGTTCAACGAGGAGTGAGCACCAACTCTGGCATATAAGACATGGGTCATGGAGACAGAATTTTTTTTCCCAACGTGGCTTCTCTGATGTTGAATAAGGTATGAAGTTCGGGTGAAGCCTTTTCCGCATGTATCACGCTGACAGGGTTTCTCACCAGTGTGGATTTTTTGGTGCTCAATAAGGCTTCTATTCCTAGTGAAACTTCTCTCACACTCATTACATTTATAAGACACGGGAGCCTCAACATTTTCCCACTGGCTTTCCATCCTCCCCTGACTCTCCCAGGTCTCTCCACAGTCAGGATTCTGAACGTTTTTATCGCCGTGGATCCTCTGATGTCTCAGGAGATGTGAATTGCGCCTAAAGGCTTTGCCGCACACATTGCACTGGTATGGCTTCTCCCCAGTGTGGATCTTGCGATGTTCAAGGAGGCTGCAGCTCTGGCTAAAGGTTTTCCCGCAGTCATCACACTCGTAGGGCTTCTCCCCGGTGTGAGTTCTCTGGTGTTTGATAAGGTTTGAACTGTGACTGAAGACTTTGCCACATTCCTCACACTCATATGGTTTCTCCCCAGTGTGGACTCTCTGATGAATGATGAGGGCAGAGCTCCCGATGAAGGTCTTGCCACACTCCTCACATTCATAGGGTTTCTTCCCAGTGTGGATTCTCCTGTGCTTAGTCAGGCCTGAACTCTGAGCAAAAGTCTTCCCACATTCATGGCAATAGTGCCACCTCCTCCCAGAGGCATTTTCCTGCTTTCTTTGTAACCTGCCCTCCTGTGCACCAGCTTCTGCACATGTAGAAGTCTGGGCAGTGTCTTCACCCAGGTGGCATGGCATCTGCCCAGCCTCCTGTTCTGGATGGTCCTAATCTGGAGGCGGGTCCCTGATCTTAGTCCATATCTCACCACCTGAAATAACAAATGACTAGCAACTGTCAATTATGTCCTGCCACAGGGGAAAGCTTTGTGATGAGTCCCAGGGAGGCAAGAATTATAGAGGTCTATACATGGCAAGGATGAGGAGTTAAGTACAAAAATAAGGATGAAAATTAGAGGGAGAACAGAGTACTGGGGAGGAAGGAGACAAGGATGGGAATGGGTCCATCGGATGAACGATACAAACTGGCAAGGTTGTGAGGACTGTGCTAGGGATATATGCAGTGGCTCTAAGTTCTAAGGACAGTAAGGCAGGCTCGTGCACCTAGGATTAAATACTAAAAGGGTTGCACAGAAGGCAACAGTAAGTAAGGCAAGTGAAAGAACTTCTGAAGCATTTAGTAAGAAAACAGGGGAAGTGGGGACTCAAAAATTGATCACCAAACAATGACAAGGGCAGCCATCTCTCCTATTATTCCAGGTAATGGCAGGATCCCCAAACAAAACTGGCTTCAACCTTCAACACTAGGAGATCTGAGTTGGAGTGCCACCCCTGCAATCTTGTGCACCTCTGCACCACGTGCTTATCTCTAAGGCCAGGCTCTGCAGTCAATCTCTGGGTCCCTTCTAGCTCTCACTCTATGGTCCCATGGCCCACTTCCTGAAGATACCCCCTCAGCTCTCCTCTACCATCAAGGCTAGCAACAGGAAGGGAAGGGGAAGAAATCAGCATTTACTGAGCATCTACTATGAGCTGGACCTGTACTAGAGGTTGTAAGTACTTCATCCCACTTAACCTTACTACAGGGCAGAGGAGAAGGCAAGATCAGAAGGGTTAAGGAACTGGTCAGTAGCAGAGTTTAGAAATGGTGATTCTGATCCAAACGTAAGGGGGTTCGATGGCTTCTAACAGCCTGGTAGGTTCTAATTCACAAAGGCAGTCAAGAAACCTTATGAGAAATCAGTGCCCATCAGTCTTACCCAAGGAGGTCAGGCTGCCACAGTTCTCTTGCTTTTCAGCTCTGTAGAAGTTCACCTGAGCTGAATCCAGCTGTGTCCGTTCAGGGGAAAGAGTCAGGGCCACATCTTCCATTTTCAGCGGCCCCTAAAACAATAGGGGCCAAAGATTCATGCTTGAGTAGAGCCTTCATCAGCTGGAACTGGCTGCTTTGTGAACCCCAGGATGGTGTCAACAGTGCCATCTTGCAGCAGAGCAATTCTTGCCCCTGGCTACCACCTAGGACCTAGAAGTTATTCATTTATTTTCATTTTCATTTATTTATCAAACACTTCTATAGCACTTTCTATGTGCCTGGCACTATTTCCAAGAGCATTAAAACAATTAACTCATTTAATATAGACAACAACCACCTTAAGGTTGGGACTATTATTAACCCATTTCACTGATGGGGAAACTGAGGGACAGAGAGTTTAGGAAGTTTGCCCGAGGTCACCCAGCTAATAAGTGGCAATGCTTAGGATGGGAGCTCAGGAAGAGTGAGTCCAGAGCCCATGCTCTTAACCATTACTCTGTGCTCCCTCATTACATATATGTGTGCTTTTATGAAAACTCTTTGAGAATTGGTGCTAAGTTCATAGAATACTAATATCTTTTCTTACTGAAAACAATGAGGATAATATTTTCTAGCTTACAGGATTTGGGGGACCAGCAAATAAGATCACATTATGTGAAATTACCTAACACAGGACCCTGCACATGTGTCCCTGTTAAATGCAGGCTTCTGTCCAGACATTTATAGTTAAATTACAGTTTTCAAGTTTTACTTTCTCATGTGCAACTCAGAATTCCCCACATCCTCTGTAAGGAATGAAGAGCCTGAAGCTAAGAGACTTGAAATCACTTCTCAGTGTTACAGGGTGCAATAGATCCCAGTGGTCTTTTGGTGACCTTGGTCTTTTGGTCACTGGTTAGAAGGCTCTGGCTACACATCCTCTGAAGGAACATTCACAAGGACACAAAATAATGCGAAGAGGAAACAATCTCATAATACAGGCAAGAAGATGCCAGTAAAATCAACCCATTTTCTGTGATCCATGGGCTCCTTTCCAAGTGGTCCATGAACCTGGATGGAAAAAACTATTTTTAATTTTTACTAGCCTCCAGGAGAAGTTTAGCATTTCCTTCCACTATAAATGGGAGCAAAAACCACAATATGGAATAAGCATATCCCGGACTTCATCAGCAATAGAAGCTGCAGATGTTTTCACATCACATTACATTACCACCAGGCAAATATTGTCAGAGTCATTCGTGCTTAGAGCAACTTTGAAATTGCCAGTTATTAGGCCTGTCCCTAGGTCTTATTATTTAGTGCACCAATAAAAAAGCATATATAAATTTATCACAAATTTGTTTAATGTGATTCCTGGTGATATCATTAGCCCCATTTTACAAAGCAGTAAAATGAGGCACAGAGAGGTTAAGATGCTGGCCAAAAGTCACACAGCAAATAAGTGGCAGGAATAAGGCAGGAGTTGAACGAGGCAGTCTGATTCCAAAATCCAGGCTCTTGTCCAGTACCACAGAGTAATTTAAAGACCGTGGTACTGACCTGATCTCCAGGCAGAGCAAAAATGTAACGACTCCCATTTTCAAGGCTCGTCTGTGAAAGCAACCCAAGAATCCTGTCTTCAGATGCCCTGAGGCACGGACCCAGGCTCCCAGAAACAGCCCTAGACAAGAGATACGGGAGTGGGACCTAGGTGGGGAGCCCTACACCACAGCAGAGCACCCTTCGGTCGGTTCCACACAGCCTCTCCCAGGGTCTCTTCCAGGGACTGCAGGGGACTGGTGAGGAACGGGCTTCTCTACACACACAGGTAACACAGAAGAACAGTGGGTGTGCCAGAGGAGAGCCTGGAAAGGAGACCTAAACCTGCACTGGGGTGTGGGTGCCCAGCGGGCATACCCCGCTCACCCCACACTCACCACGTGTCCAAACTAGCAAACCACCGCTACCAGGCCTCTGTAGCTACCTCCACCTCCCAGACAGACACTCAGTCTTTTACTAGCTCCCTGCCCCGTCAGTTCCCCTCCCCTCTGGCTACTGAAGAGGCTTTTAGTAAATGACTTTTTCAGTTGTAACAAAGGGAGGAAAGAAAGGTGCAGGTCTCTGTCTATAGTTTGCTACATTTGTGAATTGAAGTGTGAAATAAAATTCATACTTTATGGCAAGACAAGAAAAATTTTAACATAAAAAATTTTCTCTGCCCTTTGGCCTCCTCTCTCTCCTCCACCGTGCATTGTGTACCCGCATGATGCATCGACCAAAGCGGCTCAACCATATAGAGCAACGTTCTCCCAGCACCAAGACAACTCCTTAAAAGATAGCATTCCTTCTTAATCTTGTAAGGGACTGCAATGACTCATGACCCACTACTGGCTAGATTGTATAAACTGTCAATAATATGTCATTTAATGTACAGCCCTCTGTCTCAAACACTTACACGACTGCTTTGACCTATAATGGGAGAACAGTTCTTGGAGCTTTCTGAGAGGCTGTTCCCAGGTTATAATTCTCAGTTTGGCTCGAATAAAATTTCCCATTTCTTTCTTAGATCATCTGATTAATTTTTCGTCAATTGTATAGTCAGAAAGAAACTCTGGAAAAACACATAAGAAAATTAATAATAGTGGTTGCCTGTAAGAGGTGAATGGTGTCAACTACAAACTGGCACTAGCCATCTACCTCTACAAGGATTAAATTATGACCTTCAATACCCCCTGAAAGGAGTTCAGGGTAGAGATCAGGAATGAGGCACTCTGGACTCTGGGGAAAACTGGCGGAACAAGTCTTCAGACAGTTAAATATTTTCAGGAGATTTTACGAGCCCAATTCTTGCATCTCCTCATATCTAGAAAAGCACTAAAATCCTTCATGGTGACGTCTGCTCCTCATGACTAGTAGCAACCTTCTGCAAAAAGTATGTGCTTGATTGCATGTACTTCCTCTTCACCAAAATCACATATATATTGACCTTCCCCCCTACCTCTTTGGAGCAGTTTCTCAGAGCTATCTGAAATGCTGTCTCCCGGCCATTTTGCCCCAAATAAAACTTAACTCATGACTCTCATGTTGTGCATTTTTTTTTCCAGTCAACGATGGTTAGAAACTCAGTGAAAAGGAGGACAAGTGTGAGAAGAAGAGTGTTACTCTAAGTATTTTAAATATATTGTAAATTTTAGAGCTGATCATATTACCTAATTAAAACATTAATTATAAATATTGTTGACTGAGAGAAAAACACATAATGTAAAAGGTGTGAGTTAAGCTTTATTTAGGGACCTGAGGACTAGGGCCTGGGGAACCAGCCTCTCAGTAGTAGGGAAGGTAGAGGAGGAGCCAGTATATATGATTTCCCCCCCCCCTGGGAAATACAAGTAGTCAACATACATTTTGGTAAAAGATCACTGCTAATCACGAAGAATAAGTGTCTCAAGTTAATGATTTTAGTGCTTTTCTATGCACAGGAAGATGCAAGAATCTGGGGGATCATTGAAATTCTTCCTTAGATTTGCATCTTAACTATCTAGGGGCTCCTTTATCCAAAGCCCAGAATCTTCATTCTGTGGGCAACTGCAGTGGGTTGTGACTTAACCCTTTGTATAACTGGATGATGAGCAACACTCCTTGTTCTTTTTTACAGTGCATGACTTTTATAAGGAACATGCTGAATTGTTTAAGGAGAAAGTCCAAGATAATTGAACACTCAAATTATGATGATTAATAAAAGAGTTTAGCAAGCTTGTAGAATTTTTAAAAATTCATATTCATAATTGCATGTCCCATCACCAGCACAAGTTAAAAATGTAATTTTTAAGACAGAAATTACAGGAGCAAAGAAATACAGTACTTGAATGGAAACATACATGTTTCCTTGGAGATATATACCATGGAGATACCGTGTCTGTGTATGGGAGAACTCAAACTCATAAAGTTGTTTGCTGCCTCTTCCATGACGTATGTTCTATGAAGGGCTTTAACTTGTAGTACAATGATCTTCAGACTTTCTGCTCACTCTCAAAAGTCCATCCAGACGCCTTCCTCAGACCTCGTTTTTGATTTTTCAAACTTTTTCTTTCCACTCCCCCACAAACTAGCCATGACATTCATCATTGCCCTGAATGTATGTGACCTTATTTGGAGATAGAGTCACTGTAGATGTAATTAGTTAAGATGAAGTCATACTGGGGTACGTTTGGCCCCTAATCCAGTATGAGTAAAAGAGGGAAATTTGGACACAGAGACAAGCACACAGGAAGAACACCAGGAGAAGATGAAGGCAGAGATCAACAAGCCAAGGAATGCCAAAGACTGCCAGCAAACCACCACAAGCTAGGAGATATACTTGGAAGATTCTTCCCTCACCAGAAGAATCCAGAAGAAACCAACCCTGTTAGCACCTTGATCTGGGACCTCCACAACTGTGAGACAATATGTTTCTGTAGGTTAAGCCACCTAGTTTGTGGTACCATGCCTAGAAAACTAATATTCCTACTGTCAGCCCTGGTCTCCAGCAGACACTCACCACAGACCTCAGTGATGCTGGTACATCTTTCATCAGCATATTCTTATCAGTTTGGTTAATAGAGGATTCTTCATCAACCCCACAGAATGTAGTCAGCTTATGGGCTTTCTAGCTTTACGTGCTGTGTCCAGTCTGGCGCGCACACTTCTCTGAACTGTTTGATCCCTGCCTCCACTGTTTGCAGTAGCAGTTCTGCATTTCTACTTCACTTGCTGTGAACCTTTGCTCCTTTCCCCTAACATTCTATTGTGAACACCTTCAAACATTCAGAAAGTTTGAAAAATTTTACAGTGCATATGATATTTGTCCACAACTGAGATTCTACAATTATCATCTTACTATATTTGCTTTTCCACATCTCTATTCCCGTATTCATTTTTCTTAATATGTTTATATTTTCTTAATATATCAAAGTAAATTGCAAACATCAAGCAGTATACTTCCCCCTAAATATAATACTTCAGTGTGCATGTCATTAGCTAGATTTCAATATTTGTTTATAGCTCTTTTCTTCTGAGGTAAAATTATGTATAATAAAATATATTATTTTAATTGTACATTCTTTGAGTTTTCATAAATGCATGTTCCTGTGTAATCCAAACCTCTATCGAGGTTAGAAATAAGTCATTTTATCTGCAGTTTGGAAAGACATTTTGATATGATTTAAGGAACAAATGATAAATTTTGAAATAAACATTATTTATTAAAGAACAGAGAAAATTCAAATTAAAAGGATGTAATGTGAGAAACAAAAGGAATAAAGATATTGAATGAAATAAACAGATTTTTGTTCTGATATAAAGAAGCAAGTTATAACAAACAAATTTCAGATTACATGAAAACTAATTCAATAAGAAGAAAGCTAAATATTAAATAAAATAATAAATCAGCTCTTGAATTGTTCAATAATCTAGTTAATGAAGAACAGTGTATCTCTGAACACAGTGAAAAGAGATTTAAATTTCTTGCACATTTGACATAAAATACTGACACTGACGATGTCTGCTACTGACAATGAGGACATCAAAACAATCTAGTTAATGTGTCATCGATATGAGATTCTCCGATTAGTCCTCAAAAAACTTAAAACATCCTAAAATCTTGTAGCTCAAAATTGAAAGAAATTTGGGCTTCCCTGGTGGTGCAGTGGTTGAGAATCTGCCTGCCAATGCAGGGCACACGGGTTCGAGCCCTGGTCGGGGAAGATCCCAGAATGCCACGGAGTAACTAGGCCCGTAAGCCACAACTACTGAGCCTGCGCCTCTGGAGCTTGCGCTCTGAAACACGAGAGGCCGCGACAGTGAGAGGCCCGCGTACCGCGATGAAGAGAGGCCCCCGCTTGCCACAACTAGAGAAAGCCCTCGCACAGAAACGAAGACCCAACACAGCCATAAATAAATAAATAAGCTTTCATTTAAAAAAAAGAAAGAAAGAAACTTGATAGAGGTTTACCCAAATAACAATTTAAAATGTTTTTTTAATTAATTAATTAAGTTTTGGCTGCGTTGGTTCTTCATTGCTGCATGCGGGCTTTTCTCTAGTTGTGGCGAGCGGGGACTACTCTTCGTTGCGGTGTGCGGGCTTCTCATTGCGGTGGCTTCTCTTGTTGTGGAGCACAGGCTCTAGGCGCGTTGGCTTCAGTAGTTGTGGCTCGCGGGCTTAGTTGCTCTGCGGCATGTGGGATCTTCCCGGACCAGGGCTCGAACCCATGTTCGCTGTATTGGCAGGCGGATTCTCAACCACTGCGCCACCAGGGAAGCCCTAAAACGTTTTTGATGAGTTATGCTAGAGGATAGATTTTGCTACATTATCTTTTCATTCTTTTTAGAAAAATTTAAATTACAAAATTAACATTAAAAGACAGTCTAAGACTATAAAGACCAATTTAGGAGAAAATTATTATAGAAGTGCATCAGGCAGTTAATTAATAAAAATATTTTATTATTTTTCTGACTTTCATGTTTGTGATGCTTTTAAGACTTTAAAATTTGTAATATGTGATTTTCCATTCCAAATCTCCATTTTCATACCTATGTTTCACCCAAATTATATATATTAGATCTCGCACTGTCTATATTTCTCTTTTAAGCTTCTTGAGGGTCAAGATCTGTGTTCATTATTATTATATCCAGTCCTTAGAGGAAACCCTTGGCACAAAGAATGCATTCAAAGAGAATTTGTTAAATGAATGGATAAAAAAATAAATTCAACTTCTTAACATATATTATCTATCCCCTTCTCTCCACTACTGTGGCTACTGCCTTGATTCAGGCCCTCACTATATCTACCCTGGATTCTTGCAGTTGTCTCCTAACTGGTCTACCTGCCTGTAATCTCAAATCCTTCCAGTCTACTCTCCACACTGCTGCCATTGTAACATTTCTAGGGACAAATCTGATCATTATCAGCCCAAACTCTCTGGTTAGGGATCCAGGAACAGTAACTGCAGGTGCCCCCTGCTGTATATTCTCTTCTCCAGCCATCGTGATTTGCCCAATTTTCTGGATGACCAAAGTATCTCACCCCATTTCTGATTTTATTCTTTTATTCCATCTCCGGAAATTCCTTTCTCTTGTTCTATTTCCCTTGTATTAAATACAAGGGCAAACTCCTACAGTTTCCTGATCTGCTCCATTAGTTTTCCTCTTTGGCCTAATACATACATTTATCTTCTAAATACTTACACGGCATTTACTATGGTCCAGGGACTATCCTAATCTATTTACAAACATTTACTTCATTTTTATTTCATTTCACATACAAATCAGCTGTATATAGTTACTTGTTTCTGTGCCCGTGTCTCCTTCTAGACTGCGATTCTAGAAAACAGAGGTTGAGAGTTAAAAATGAACAAACAAAAACCCCCAACCACAACTACCATCTCTCCTTTGTGGTGTCAAAGGGACCAGAGTTAGGAGAGCGCCTCAGGAAGCAATGGGCGGTAAGTACCAGACTAGAGGAACTATGAAGTCCCTTTCGGCCCTAACATTTTGCATTGCTATGACCATCTGATTCCCAGATGCCGGGAGCCACTCCGTACAGAAATCTCGCTGGGTTTCCCCGCCTCGGGCTGGATTTCTGGTTCCGAGCCTTGTAATGAGGCAGTCATAAAGTGCATCAACCTCCGGAGCTCCTAGAGAGAACAAGATCGCGGAAAGGGCTGCTCGGCTTCAGCAACGGGGCTCAGAACGATGACGCACTTCCGGCCTTTGTGGTTTGTGGGTTCTACGGGCGGTGCTGCCCTCGCCACGGATCCGAAGCTCCCGGGACCCCGAAGGTGAGTCCCAGGCCCCTCGTCCCGATCCTCCCGCCCCGGGAAGATTAAAGTCGGTGACTTGGGGGTAGACCGGGAGGGGACGTCTGCGCGGGCGTAGCCTTGTCATCCTCTCGCCGTCGCCTCGACACAGGGCTGATGCCCCAGTGGAGTAGAAGGAGGTCCCGCCCCTGCCCAGGCGGGGCTTTGTGGTCTTGAGCGGATGTGGGGAGGTGGAGGAGGAGCGTCCGACTGGGAGTCTCGCTCTCTGTCAAAAGCCCGACTCCGTATATACCCATCACTTTTATTTAACAAGTGTTAACATTATACAGTATTTATCGGATCTATTTTTTCTTTAAATGTTTCGAAATAAATTACAAGCATCATGACTTGTCACCCCTAAATAGTTTCGTATGTGCATCTCTGAAAATTAAGGACATTTTACATACATAAATCATAACCCCAATATCAACACACCCAACTAAACCTAAGCGCATTCCCTAGTATTACCTGACACCTACTTCATATTCAGCTTTCCCCTCGTTGTCCTACAAATGTTTTTTGCAGTTGGTTTGTACCAACTAGGATCCAATTAAAGACCATTCGAAGCATGTAGTTAAGTCTCTTAATTTAAAACAGTCCTATCCTTCCCCTACCTTCTTCCCATCCTATTGCCTGGTTGAAGGACTTGCCAGTCGTCCCGTAGAGTATCTTAATTTCCGGATTTGCCTATTTCCTTGTGGTATTTAAGTTGTTCCTCTTTTCCTTGCCTTTGTGATCAGTTTTCCTTTGGAATTTATTTTGCGACACAGGTGGTTTATGATTTTCATTATCTCTTCGTTGTGCTGATATGCTAATATGCTGAAGTTAATAAGAAAAACGCTCGGGAATTCCCTGGCAGTCCAGTGTTTAGGACTCCGCGCTTCCATCGCAGGGGTCGCGGGTTCGATCCCTGGTCAGGGAACTAAGATTCCGCAAACCGCGGGGCCCTGCCGGGGAAAGAAAGGAAAACGCTCTTTACGCCACGTCATGTTTTAATTTTTTTAGTTCAATTAGGGAGATGAGAACACATCAAATTCTTCAATTGTATCACTCTTTTATCATGTATTTGCTGCCTGACACGTGATAGGCACTTAGTAAATATTTTTGAAGTGAATTCCTTTGCGGGTTACAGGTAATGCACTGAATTTAGGATGAGTTGTCCTACTTCCTCCAGGAGTGTACTTTATGCACATCTTCGAGATTATGGCTTTTATTTCATTCTATTATAATTTTATCTCCATGAGTTATAAATTCCTGTGTATACCCAGCTCTTAGCACAGCTCCATAAATATCTGTCCAAAGACTGAAGCACTTTTTTCAAACAAAAGTTAAGCTGTTTTGCCTTTCAGTTTTATTTTTCAAAGTTAAATTAATTTGATGAATACATTAACATTATACCTAAGTGGCAGTCTTTTGGATCCAGTTCAATAGCCTCCACCACCACGCTTTCAACTTTTGCCTTTTCTGCTTCCACTCTCTTGCCTCCACCTTCATTCCCTCAGCTCGCCTACCATACAGTAGCAGAGCTTCTTAAAACGTAAACCCAGTCTTGTCACTTACCTTCCTAAAAGCCTTCAGTGGCTTTTCAGTGTAATTAGAATTAAAAAATAAACTCCTATGCCCTGCATGATCTGCCTTATCTTACCAGCCTAATTTTCTTCTTTCTTTCTTTTTTTGCGGTATGCGGGCCTCTCACTGCTGTGGCCTCTCTCGTTGCGGAACACAGGCTCCGGACGCACAGGCTGAGCGGCCATGGCTCATGCGCCCAGCCGCTCCGCGGAATGTGGGATCTTCCCGGACTGGGGCACGAACCCGTGTCCCCTACATCGGCAGGCGGACTCTCAACCACTGCCCCACCAGGGAAGCCCCCAGCCTAATTTTTGCCACTCTCCTCTCACATGGCTGTAGGCACTCTGCCTCCTTTCATTGTTTTGACCACACCATGCCCTGCCTCAGGGCTTTTGAACGGGGCTCACTCCTTTTTGTTCTTAAGGGCTCACCTCTCACCATCCTATCTTAATAGGTCCTCCATTTATTTGATAACTCAGTGTCTTCCCCATTAGAATGAAAGCTCTAGCAACACAGAGACTGGTTCTCTTTGGAACACAGCCAGGAGGCAGGACAGCAAAGGAAATCAAATAGGAAATCTTTGGTTAATATAAATGGCACCAAATTTACTGACTGTGTTTTAAAAATACAAGAGTCTTAAACCATTTATAGAATTTAATTTCTTTCAGTTGTAGAACTGAAGTCCCTGGTAGAACCAAGGTCTCCCTTTCCTTGCTGGCTGCCACTGTGGGACTAGTCTCAGCTTCTTGAGGCTGCCTGCATTCCTTTACTGGTGGCTCCCTCCATCAGCAAGTCAGCAATTGTGTATCTAATCCTCATGCTTCAAATCTCTGACTTCGTCTTCTGCTACCAGCCAGAGAAAACTCTGCTGTTAAAGGAGTTATGTAGTAGGTTAGGCCCACCTAGAGATCTCCTAAGGTCAACTGATTGGTACCTTAATTACATCTTAATTACACCTTTTATCATGTAAACTAACAATCTTAAGTGACATGATGACAATCATAGAGGACGGAGATAATGTGGCGATCTTAGAATTCTGCCTACCACAGTTCCACTGTTTGTTTATCCTGCAGTTGATGGACATTTGGGTTGTTTTTAATTTGGAGCTATTTTGAATAAAGCTGCTCTGAACATTCCTGTAGTTTTAGCTTTCAGTGGACGAAAGCACTTGTTTCTTTGGGGTACATATCCGGGAGTGGAATTACTAGGTCATGGCGTACACATATGTTCAGCTTGTCAAAGAATGATGAGGCCATCACTCAATATCTGAAATGAAAAGAGAGCTGGAGAGATCCTGACTAGGAACACCTCACTAGGTACAGAAGAGATTGCTGCTCTTACACAGGCATTTTGAGAAGCATGGAGTTCGGTGGGCTGACATCATCTCTGGGGGCTTGGTTTCATGGCACAAACTGTTGTTGATTAGTTGGCTCTCAGAGCTGTGTTTATTGGAACAAGTCATTGCAGATTGGCTGATTTTCAAAAGCTATGGGTTGCCACTAATTGATGGACTTACAAAAACATGTTCTCTGAAGTGAATTGTTGATTGATTGAACAGACCAGTTCAGGGCTATTTTTTTAAATTAATTTTTATTGGAGTATAGTTGCTTTACAATGTTGTGTTAGTTTCTCCTGTGCAGCAAAATGAATCAGCTGTACGTATACATATATCCCCTCTTTTTTGGATTTCCTTCCCATTTAGGTCAGTTCTGGGCTACTTGATACCACAGCTGCAGAACTTTTTTTATTCTCAAGCTTTAAGAGATAGTTCTAAAGAATTTTCCAAAGTGGTTGTACCCATTAAACTATCATATTAATGTATGAGAGTTCATTTGCTCCAATTCCTTGCTGATTTACCCTTAAATTATAAGATGTGTATTTACTTTTAGAAATTTTTAAAATGAGGTCTGTTCAGTATTTCTATTCTCCTGACAACAAGGGCCTTAATACACTCTTTCTACTGAACTGACCATCTACCACATCTTGTTATTATAAAGAATTTTAGTTTTATATTCTTCCCCTTTTGCGTAGTAAAACATTCTCATGTAAAAAAATGTAATAGGGGTTATCCATTGAAAAATTCCACATCATGCCTGCTCCCTCTGGGATGTTTCCCATCCCCAGAGACAGGTAATGTTGCTTGGGTATCCAATATATATATATTTTTTTTTCCCTTTTTTAAATACAACTGATAATATTTTTCACAGTGGTTCTTCACCATGCTTTTTTCACTAAATGTATCTTGCCAGTGCTTTCATATCTGTACATAAAGAGCTTCCTCATTTTTAAAAACTGCATAGTAGTAGTCCAATATATGGATTACTCTAATTTATTTAACCAGTCCCATATTGGTGGACATTTAGGTTGTTTCCAACCTTTTGCCTCACAAACAGTGCTACAGTAAATAACCTTTTATGTACATCATTTTACATGTGAATGAATATATTACTTTACAGGAGGTTTTTTTTCCATAATCATTTAAATTTATTGCCATATTTTGTCAGTTTTTGGACTTATGTTGTTTCCTCTGTTTCATACCTTCTCTCTGAGTTCACTTTTGTTTGCTGAACTACATCCTTCAGTTACTCTCTTAGGAAGAGTTCGTGGGTTGTAAATGGCTTCAGTTTGCTCTATTTATTTATATTTGGCTGGGAGTAAATTCTGTGTTCACAGTCATTTCCCCACTCTGATTGCCTTCTGGACTCCATTAATGAGCACTTTGCTGTGTTTCCTTTGTAGGTAATCTGTCTCTTTTCCTCTGGCAGGTTTTAAGATTGTCTCTTTATCCTCAATAGGCTGCAGTTTCACTATATTATGTCTAGGTGTGCACTCTTGATCTGAGAAGTCAGGCCTTCATTTCTGGAAAATTCTTAATTTATTTTCTCAACTATTATTTCTCAGTCATTCACTACATTCTCATCTTCTGAAGCTCCTATATATTAATGTTGTATTTTCTTAACATTTTATATATATAGTATATATATATATTTATTATATATGTGTATATATATGAAAGAGCAGTTAAGAAGATATATATATATATGAAATATTCTCTCTTTCTTCTTAACTGCTCTTTCATATTTTTCATCTCTGCTGCATTCAGAGTAAAGCCTTCAGTATTGTCTTAAAAATCACTATTGTTCTTCAGCTGTGTCCGTTCTGTTGTTTATCCTCTAATGCATTTTAAATGTCAAAGTTTTTTCTTAAATCCTAAGATTTCTCATTAGTCCTTTTTTATATCTACCCAATGTTGCATTGTTTGCCTGTTTTGGTTTCATTATCTCATGTATTTCTCAAAATCACTTATTTAAAAAACTCCTTGGACTATAAAATGAATTTTATAGTCCAAGTGAATTTCTATTCTGATTTGTTGATTATTTTTCTTAGGGTTAGAGTTATTCATGCATTTTGGAATTTAGTTTGTAGGTTTATTTTGTGTGGGCAGCTTTCTGTTTTAGATTTCTCTCTCTTCTTCATTCAGCATTATATTTATTATATTTAAGACCCTTTCTGGGACTTACACCCAGTGTTTGAGTGTTGCTGCCCCAAGAAGTTCTTAGGGCGGGCAGACCTAGTATGGGGCCAGCAGCTTCAGGGCTTAGTTACTGCAGATGAGACTGGTCCTGTCCCTTGGCCCCTGGGTCCATAGTTTCTGATAAAGCCGTAGCCTGAGTCAGTAGCCTACAGTCTTTTTTTTTTCCTATCCCCTTTCATGAGTGTGGAAGTCCACTGAAGCCTCTAGCATCAGAAAATATTTCTTCCAAGATTTTCAATTGTCTACTGAATTTGGCCTGTGAATTCAATGGTTTATTTTGTAGGGTCTATTTCCTTTATAAAAAGAGGATATTCAACTTATTAGTACTGCTTTGCTAATAATACCTGGTAGTTTTTTAATGTTTAGCAATTGCTATGGGCCAGGTACCATGCTAAGCTTTTTATATGCATTACCTTATATAATTATCACAGTTCTGTGAGAGGGGTGCTTTGGTCAGTCCCATTTTAGAGAGGCCACATGATTTGAACATTAGTCTCTACCTTGCAGTGCTTCTCTAAAGATGATTTTTAAAAACTCAGTCCATTCAGTTTATCAGAGGTGTATCAAGTACAAGAGGCGTCTGGGATCTGTAGCAGGTTGAGACATGGGTGGGAGAGGAGACAGGAAACAAGGGAGGACTAGCTGGTAACATAGGGTAACACATACAGATCCTGGGAGCAGTGGTGGCATAGGGGAGAATACGAAGAATGCATTTTCTCTGCCTTCTCCCTTCCCTGCCCTTGCCATGGCTTGATGAAAGGAAAAGGGACGTAGGTAGGGAGAATTCACTTATTTATCCAGAAAACAGGGATAAAGACAGAGTTCATGGTGGCACAAGATCAGGAGGTAAATCCTAAGTCCACCAACTGGGGGGAGAGCAGCACAGCAAATGCAGAGGCTGCCCCACCTGGGGCTTTGGGTCTGTGAGGGGTTGCCTGTGGTACTCAAGAGAAAAACCTGATCACCATGGTTTCTCAGTAGCGTTCAGGTTCAGAGCCTATAGTCACAGAACAATTTTTGCCACATTTTTAATAATAGTGGAATCCAATGTAAATTCATAAGAATTCTCAGGCTTACAAATCTTCCTGGACTGAAGATTCAACAAACCTGATACCCAGATGTTGCAGTAAGGAGTAAAAAATTAGGGTTGATGCTGGACGTGGACAAAGAATAAGACCCACAATCTTTGTAACGCTCTCTATTCTTAACACTACAACGTAAGTTGATGTGAATATTGTACTAAAGTCTGTCTCTCCCACTGCAAATCCCATAAAGGCAAGGACCAGGTCTGTTCCCTTTCACTGCTTTGACCTAAGTGCCCACACTATGCCAGGCATTTAGTAGGCACATGATATTTGAATGAATGGGATAAATACATTTTCCCCCAATAAAGTATAACTGAGAAACTTTTCTCAGTTCTCTCAGACCTTAATGATTCTATTAAAACAGGACTAAAGGGCTTCCCTGGTGGCGCGGTGGTTGAGAGTCCGCCTGCCGATGCAGGAGACGTGGGTTTGTGCCCCGGTCCGGGAAGATCCCACACGCCGCGGAGCGGCTGGGCTCGTGAGCCATGGCCGCTGAGCCTGCGCGTCCGGAGCCTGTGCTCCGCAACGGGAGAGGCCACAACGGTGAGAGGCCCGTGTACTGCAAAAAATAAACAAACAAAAAACAGGACTAAAGTCATATATAAAACTTAAATTCCACCGCTAAAGTAAACATTGTATCAGTGTAACCACCATTAAACCTGCCAACTTAAACTGCCACAACCCTACAGCATATTCTTACCATTTCCCTCCTGAATCTTACTCAATATGCCTTTAAAATACAGCTCTAACTCTATGACAGTGGAATAAAAACCTTGATGACCCTCGGTTTTCCATATCGTAAAGTCTAAACATCTTAGCCTGGAGTTCAGGGTTGTTCTCTATTCCGATGAAATGCATCTTTCCAACCTTATCTCTTGTCATGCATTTTCTCCCCACACGCTATACTCTGTAGTTCAGCCACCAGGACCCCCTGCCTGTCCTTAGAGTCACTGTGCCGTGTAACCTTAAATACCTTTGATTCTGTTGTTTGCTTGGCCTGTCATGTTGAATCTCCTCCCGTGACCCTTTCTCTGCCTGACAACTTTCTGTTCATTATTTTAGGCCTAATTCAAATGTACTTGCCCCTAAGCCACATTCTTTCACTGCTCCATACCCTGTCAGAATTATGTTTTTCCTGCTCATCACTCCCTAGATATTCTGTTGAAGCCTCTATATAGCACTCATCATTTGATATTATGGCTAGTTTTCTATGTCCTGTTCTTCCCCTAAAGCTACCATATATTGACTATGAGGCTTTTAAATCACTACAATTTATTTATTTGTTTATTTTCTTGGAATAAGTACTTTATTTGAAATGGCTCAACAATCAGAAAAAATACAGACAGTATTATTTTCCTTCCTGTCTTATTCTGAGTTACCTAGTTCCCTCCCCAGAGGCCACCCCTCTGTATTAGTTTTTCATTGGTGTAATAATGTGGTGTAACAATTACAAATCTTTGGCAGCATATAGCAATAAACATTTATTTAGCACATGAGTCTGGGGTTCAGCTGATAGGGGTAGGGCTTACTTGTATATCTGCAGTCAGCTGTGAATCCTCCAGGCAGCTCTGCAAATCTCAGCTAGGCTCACTTACATGTCTGGGGATTAGCTGGCAGTTAGCTGACCTAGGATGGTCTCATCTGCCCCTCTGGGGGTGATTTGGCTCTGTTCTACATGTTTCTTATCATCTGAAAGCCAGCATATCCTCCTAGTAATTATAGCAGGCAAGGGCAAGCAAGCCCAATCACACAAGTACTTTTCAAGTCTAGCTTGTATCACACTTGCTAGTAACACACTGGCCAAGTCAAGTCACATGGCTGAGCCCAGAATCACAGTGGGAGGGCACAACAAAGTACATGTCTACAGGGAAGGGTGAAGAATTGGGGTCAGTAATGTATTCTGCCATATGCCTTTTCTTCCAATTTCTAAACGTACAGAAGTAAAATACTATATATACCTTTTATTAACATAAATGATAGCATAATATTTATTGTTCTTATACTTTGTTTTTTTTCCCCATTACTTTTTAATTTCCATTAAGACATATTTTTCTCATCAGGTACATCCTCCTAAAGAAGGTTAAATCAGGGGATCTTAAATCAGTTACCCCTCTGCCTCAGGCTGGAGTGAGCCCTTCTAAGTTAATCCCAGAATGGCTTCAACAGGGGAACAGGATGGACTTAAGATTGTGAAGGTGGAGGAAGACCCTATCTGGGACCAAGGAACCTACCTTAAGAAGAACAGCTTCTCTGGCCAGGAGGCCTCCCGCCAACTTTTTAGGCACTTTTGTTACCAAGAGACTCCTGGTCCCCGAGAAGCACTGAGCCGGCTCCGGGAACTCTGTCATCAGTGGCTGAGGCCAGACACACATACCAAGGAGCAAATCCTGGAGCTCCTGGTGCTGGAGCAGTTCCTGACCATCCTGCCCGAGGAGCTCCAGGCCTGGGTGCAGAAGCACCATCCCGAGAGTGGGGAGGAGGCGGTGGCTGCAGTTGAAGATCTGGAGCGAGAGCTAAGTGAGCCAGAGAACCAGGTGAGAGGAGGAAGATAGGCTCCTGGACACAGAATATTAAACGAAGGGTGAAGTTTGGTGACCCAGGTTGGTTGGCCATAGCCTCATGTATTAGTTCTCTGTTGCTGGGTAACAAGTTACCCGCCTCCCTAAGCTTTAATGGCTTGAAAAAACAAATATTATCTCCCAGTTTCTGAGTCAGGGTTTTGGGAGCCACTTAGGAGGACCTCTCATGAGGTTGCTGTGAAGATGTCAACCAAGACTATAGTCCTCTGAAGACCTGACTACGGCTGGTGGACCCACTTCCAAGATGGCTCACTCCCATGGTTGTTGGTAGGGGGCCTCGGTTCTTCACTGGCTGTTGGCGGGAGGTCTTTACCATATGGGTTTCTCCTTAGGGCTCATTGAGTGTCCTCACAACATATCAGTTGGCTTCCCCAAGAGACAGACAGAGAAATAGAGAAAGAGAGAATAAGGATGAAACCACATCCTTTTTACTACTTAGTCTCAGAAGTTATATACCGTCACTTCTGCCTTACATTCTATTCAGTAGAAATGAGTCATTTTAAGTACAGCTCTCACTCAAGGAGAGAGGAGTTAATGGAAGGAGCATCAAAGAACTTATAAACATATTTTAAACCACCATATCACACTGGGCCACTCTTGTTCTCCCCCTTCTGCTTTTGGGTGTGGATTTAAACTCTGGGTCTTCCACTGTGCCATTGCTCTACAAAATGTCTCATATGGTTCCATATGATCTCTTTCATTGAGTATTAGCCTGGATTCCTCTAATCCTCCTCTTATGAACCCAAATATACCTACCTGCCTTCAGGCCCCAGACTGTGAATATGGACATTCTGAAGTGCTCTCAGGGGATGCAGTGCATTTGAAGGCCAAGCAGGAATCAACAGCTCTCCAGGTTCAGTCCATGGTGACACAGCTCAAATGTGAATCTTTTGGGTCCCACAAATTTGGAGAACAAGGTAAGGACTTTCACAGGTCCATTCAGGGGATCTCTGGTGGTTCAGTATAGGGTAGTAAAGACTGTGGACTCTGGCACCAAATTGCCTGGGTTGGAATTTAAGCACTGCCACTTAGAAGCTGTGTGACATTGGGCAGGTCAAGTAACCTTCCTGTGCCTTCAGTTTATGCATTTGTAAAAACGGAGATAATCATAGTATGGAGTCAAAGAGTCATTTGAAGATTTAATAAATTAGTATACATAAAACACTTAGAACAGTTCCTGCTTCCTAGTAAGCATTCCACAGTGCCTGCTTGAGTACATCCTCTCTGGAAGCCTCGCCTTCTCTGGGTGACCCCCTCCAGCCATTTCAGCAGGTACTGATGACCCCTTACTCTGTTGGTCTCAATATCTCCATTTAGGTCTTCTTTGGATTCCTAGAATATGTGTGCTTGATATGGATTTTCCTGTTCCCCATCCTGTGGTTATACTCTTTCATAAAAGAAAGAGATGACATTGTTTGATCTATTTATTATTCTAGATGGTGAAACTGTACTTGAAAACCAGGATTTGGCATCGAAACAAGAAGTCTTAAAAGAAATGGGACATTTTGAGAATAGCAGACTCCAAAGAGATGTTCCTTTAGATTCTAAGTACAGAGAAACTTGTAAACGTGAGAGCAAGGTAGAAAAGCAGAGGGGACATCCCACTGGAGAGAGACGTCACAGGTGCAATGAATGTGGGAAAAGCTTTACTCAGAGTTCAGTTCTCATTCAGCACCAGAGAATCCACACTGGGGAGAAGCCATATGAATGTGAAGAATGTGGAAAGACCTTCAGCCAGAGGTCAGGCCTGGTTGAACATCAGCGGAGCCACTCTGGAGAGAAACCCTATCAATGTAAGGATTGTGGGAAAGCCTTCAGTGCCAGCAATGGCCTCATTAGACACAGAAGGATCCACACAGGGGAAAAACCATATGAATGTGAAGAGTGTGGGAGAGCCTTCCGCCTGAGCTCATACCTTGTTCAGCATCAGAGGATACACACTGGAGAGAAGCGCTATCGCTGTAACGAGTGTGGTAAAGCCTTCAGCCAGAATGCGGGGCTTTTCCAGCACCTCCGAATCCACACTGGTGAGAAACCCTATCAATGCAGTCAGTGTAGTAAAAGCTTTAGTAGGCGAACACTCCTTATAAAACATCAGAGAAGCCACACTGGAGAGAGACCGTATGAGTGTGATGAGTGTGGAAAAGCCTTCAGTCATCATTGCAACCTCATTAGGCATTTTAGAATCCATACTGTTGCCAAACTGGACTAATCCCATGAACCACCAGGGCCCCTAAATGAGGTGATCTTGGAAAGTAAGATTTTCAAGTGGCTAATTTTGCTCTTGTGAAATTTATTTTGCTTTGGAGTGTGTGGCTTTTCTGCAGACCAAGTGCTGCTGTCTCCTGGGTGGATGACTGTTGGCAGTTGCTTGGCAACCTCCTTCTTCCCTATCCGTTGGTTCATTTCTAACAATTTCTCTTAAAGGGACCAAATCTTACCTGGAGATAAATTGGTATGGATGGGCCGTTATTGAGTAATATTTAATATTGAATAACTCTAAATGACTAGCAATTGTGTATACTTTTTTTTTAAGATTGGGTACATTCAAAAGATATTCAGAGATGAGCCTTTTTTTTTTGTAAAAGTGACATTTTAAACACAATTAAGATTTGGGGGAATAAGAGTCATTCCCATTCCCATAGGAAATCATTGCCACAGTCTCCCCAGGGATTTAATGGATGATTTCTTTGTTGCTTTCATCGGAATGGGTGGCAAACTCATTTATTAAGCAGCATTACCCATGGTGTGAAACCTATAGATTTGATGGTTTAGAAATCCATGTCCCATTTTGATATCTAACTCCAAATTCCCAGTGCAGGTCATTACCATATTAAGGTTTCCATTTTTGTTATAAACAACGAATAAGATGATACTTTAAAACCTTTGCAGTGTGCCGGTTTTATTCATAGCCTTTTCTGCCACTGCCTTTTGAAGGCTAGTCAGCAACTTGGAGGGCCATTGCGAGCAGCATCATTGAGACTCTATCAAGAAAAGGAGCCTCTGACCTCGGGCAGATTGCTGCTTAACTGGGGAGTCCAGCTTTCTCAGGCCATTTACTGTCAGGGTTAAACACACAAATCTGGCACCACACTGTGTAGGTTCATTACCTGCCTTTCCATCTGTGAGCTGTGTGACTTCAGGCAGTTTAATTAAATGCCCCTATGCTACAGTCTCCCTGTCTGTAAGATAGGGGATAAGAGTACCTTTCTCATAGGGAACATAAGAATAAATTAATACAAACTTGTAAAGCACTGAAAACATAACTCTCAATAAACGTGCACTATGATTTACATAAAGAAATAATACCATCTAATGAATGTAGGTGGAATTGTAAGTATCATGCTTGAACGAAATAGAATGTTAAACGCCTCTGCTGACAGTCTCATTATACTTTTCTCCACAGTCAAAATCTGAATCAGAATTTCAAAAGAAAGGAAATAAAAGTTCAACCTAAAAGTATACTGTACTAAATATGTCTTCAAAGTCTATTTTTAAAAAGTTAAAGAAGTCTATATATGTGTGTATATATGTATATGCATATGTATATACATTTGGTTTTCCTTATAGCTTAGGGACCATAACAACAACCAAAAAACTCTAAAATTCCTTGACCCTTTCATTTGTAAATAGAACAGTGGCTAAATGCAGACTACCTAGAATAGTGCTTATTGAATTTGTTTTGTTTTGTTTTGTTTTTTGGCTGCACTGCGTGACATGTGCGATCTTAGTTCCCCAGCCAGGAATCAAACCCGTGCACCCTTCAGTGGAAGTATGGAGTCTTAACCACTGGACCACCAGGGAAGGCCCTAGAATAGTGCTTACTGAATTTTAGAGTATCTACAAATCACCCGAGATCTTGTTAAAATACAGATTCTAATTCAGAAGGTAGCCCAGGAATCTGCATTTTCAGTACGTTCCCAGTGATGCTGATGCTGTTGGTTCATGGAATACACTTTGAGTATCAAGGCCCCAGACAGTCCTGATGGTCCTTGTAATCAGTTAGAGGTGCCAGCAAATCCATTTCCTTCCCATCCTTCTTCCACCTGCAACCTCTGCCTCAGCATGTTGCCCCTATACCTGTGCTCCCCACTGCCTACCCCACCCTCAGAGGAGTGAGATGCCCCAGAAGTGCAATGGGCAGGTGGGCTGAGGTGGGTTTGGGAAACCAGGCAGTGTTCTCTCCTCTAGCATAGGCAGATTCAGCCAAATCTTTATCTGGGAAGTCTAAGCAATTCCTGTAAACGTTTGCTTTAGGAAAAAGCCGCTGCTACAGAGCTTCCGCTCTGCCTCCTCCCTCCCCTTCACGTGAGCTCCCAGGGTGAGGGGAAAGCAGCTGTTGCATGTTTAGAGCACAGTGCAGACCTGCAGTCCTCCCTGTGCTCCCTGAGCATCTCAGGACACAGGGACAAAGTCTCAGCCGCCGTGTCCTTATCTAGGCTGCTACTACAGACCACACTCACCTTCAACCCTGAATTTCAGTTTGGTCTCTCTGAGACTCCAACCCCAGTGCTCAGACAGCCCCTTCCTCTCTCACCTACCCAGAAAGGCAAAGAAAAGCTCACAGAGGAGAAAGCAGTCACAAAAGAGGCCCAAGGAGTAAAGGAGAAAAGCAAAGGGGAGGAGAGGCCTCGAGACGGGAAGGGAGAGAGGGGGGAGAAGAGAGGGCCTGATAGGGTAAGCCTGCAGCAAAGAGAAAGTTGAAGGGAGAATTTGGGAATGTTGCAGGTTTTTTTCAGTTTCTCTTTCATCAATCTAGACCAAAGTGTTGTAGGCGCTGATACCACTCCCCTCCATTCAGTCTCATTGACAGTGTCATGAAGGATTTTCAGTGCCTGTGATCAGCGGAGCACCTAGAGAAGAAGGGAAGTTCAGGCAGTGAACAGGGCACTCAGCCACTCGGCAGGGGTTTGGGACACAGCAGAGAACCCTGCCTGAGAAAAACAGTAAGTATAATACGTAAACGATATAGTGTAATATATAGGTGATACAGTGCTTTGGAAACAGAAGAAAGTGGAGCAGGTTAAAGGAGTGAGGTTTCATTATCTAGGGTGGTCAGGGGCGGCTTCCTTAAGAGGCATTTGAGCTAAGATACAGAGCAGATGAGGGAGTCAGCTCAGTGCTACCTGGGAGGGTAATCCAGGAAGTGGGACCAGCTGGTGAAAAGGCCTCAAGGTATAGACTAAAAAGCTTTCCCATGGGGTTTCTCAGATGCTCCTCACAATCACCCAGAGAAGAGCAAGGCGTGGGTATTTACCATTCACACTTACAGTTGAGTAAACTGAGCTTGGTGACATGAAGTGATTGCCCAACGTCGCATGCCTGGGAGGTGACAGTTGTCTGTATTTGAGACTGACTCTCTGTCTAGTGCTCTTTCCTATTAAGCATCCAGAAACTTTGTTTCCCTACCTGGAAAGTTATTATTCTTCCTTATCTAGAAAACATAGGTGTTGCCACATAACTAGTTGTCAAGTAATTATTTTGTGTGACTAGCTGTGTCCTGAAAGTATTGGGAGAGGGGGTGGTGCACATACCCTTTTGGTGCACAAGAGGAAGAAATGGAGAGACTCCTGGAGGTCAGGTGATGTTAATGTGGGGTGGGAGACACGGGGCGTGAGGGTGGCCAGGTGCAGGCACTCCGCAGGCAGCTAGAGCCTGATGGGAAGGAAGGGCGGGGAAAGCCGCGGGGTGGGAGATTGAGTGTCTTGGTAGCAGGGCGCTGCTGTGGTTTGTCCCTGTCCACTAGTGTTGCTGTGGACGAGTTACTTCACCTCTCTGTGCCCAAGTGGAAAGACAAGAAGGCCAGGCGGGTGTGTGGAGCTCTCAGGGGTAAGGCAATGCAGGCGACCCTTTCTCTGGGTCTCTCGGTGCTGCTCCTCAGATGGCCAAATGAAATTCACTTGTGGGGCAAGTCGGGGGCAGGATGGGGTGGGGCTACGAAATGGAAGGGAAGAGCCAGGCTTGTATGGAACAGGAACAGGAGGTCCCAGGATTTGGGGGCAGCGGGGGAAGGGGGACAGTTTCCTATTGGCCTCTTTGCACTGGATGGGCCCAAAGCGTGGAGGCCGACAACATGAAACAGCTTCCGAGCGGCCTAAAGAGACAGCGGAAGTGTCAGCCTAGCGGAGCGGAGAGAGGGTCCGCGGTGCTCCTTCGGCCCAAGTCCCAAGGCCCCACCGGCGTTTCAAGAGTCTCGGTCGCGGGTCGGCCGGGTTCAGGTGAGTCCCTGGGCGAGCGGGATGGGCGGGGGCGGTGCATCGGGCTCCAGGCTAAAATCCAGGAAAGAGGGCGCGCAGTGCGGGTTGCGCCAAGAACGAAGGCCGGCCTTCCAGGAATAGATATACCACGACTACTAATAGATACTTCTGTACCGCTCACCACGAGCCTGGCACTGTTCTAATCGCTTAACAGGTAGTAACTCATTTAATCGTCAAAAAATGGTCTGTATACGGGAATTCTCTGGCGGTCCAGTGGTTAGGACTCCGCACTTTCACTGCCGAAGGCCTGGGTTCAATCCCTGGTTGGGAAACTAAAATCCCGCAAACCAAGGGGCGTGGCCCCCCCCCAAAATCTATATGATTATTATCAACTCCATGTTAAAGAGGGTGAAACTGAGGCACGGAGAGGTTAAGTCACTCGCTCAAGGTCACACAGCTTGAAGGCCCCCTTTGTGCTCTTGACCCCATTTCAGTAAGAAGCTATAAAGTATTACATCAGTGCTGTCAAGGCTGTACTGGATTCCGTTTTAACTGCTACCCTATTTAGAATTGAGAGCCCCGTTTCTTTAGCAGTTCTACTGATAGACATTGAGGTTGTGTCCTGTTTTCACTATTAGGAACAACACTGCAGTGCCAGGTCGTGCACTTGCTTCCTTGAGCACAAGTGTTAAGTGCAGAACCATAGCATATGCACATGTTTTAAAAGCTTTTTTTTTTAATTACAAAGAATTTAAAACGTTGACAAAGACTGAAAGAATAATATAATGAACCCTTACATGCTCACCCACCTTCAACAGTTAGCAGCTCTTGACCAGTCTTGTATCATGTGTGTCCCCATCCACCCACTCCCTTCCCTTGTTATTTTGAAGCAAAAACATACTGTTTTACCTGTAAATATTCCAGTATGTATCTCTAACAAATACTTTTTAAAACATAGGCATAATACCTTTATCTCATAAAAGCTTAATAGTTATTCCTTATGTCATTACATATCCAGTAAGTGCTTACATTCCAATTTTTATTATCGTATATATATGTTTAGTTAAATATATATCATATATCATATATATATGTTATATATGTATCATATATGTATATATGTATGTATCATATATCATATATATGTATATATCATATGTATCATATATCATATATCATATATATATGTTAAATATATATATCATATATCATATATATATATGTTCAACTAAATGTTTAGTTGAATCAGGTTCCCCATTATGTCTACAAAATGTGTTTGACTGGTAGGTCTTGTCTATTTTTTTGTTTGTTTTTGGCTGCATTGGGTCTTGGTTGCTACCAGCGGGCTTTCTCTAGCTGCGGCGGGCGGGGCTACTCTTTGTTGCGGTGGGTGGGCTTATTGCGGTGGCTTCTCTTGTTGTGGAGCACGGGCTCTAGACGCGCAGGCTTCACTAGTTGCGGCGTGTGGGCTCGGTAGTTGTGGCTCGCGGGCTTAGTTGCTTCACGGCATGTGGGATCTTCCCGGATCAGGGCTCGAACCTGTGTCCCCTGCATTGGCAGGCGGATTCTTAACCACTGCGCCACCAGGGAAATCCCTCTTGTCTCTTTTAATTGGATTTCTGCTCCATTTCTTTCTTCCCATTGCATTGTATTTCCTGGGCATGGGGGTTGTTTATCCTGTAGTTGCCCCCCAGTATGCATTTTGATAAATGCTTCCCTGTAGTGTACTTTCACACCTTTCTCTGTTTCTACTTCCTGGGAGTTGGTAGTTCAGTCTGAAGGCTTGAACGTATTCAGGTTCAGCCTTTCTGGCAAGACCACTTAATCCTGGTGTCACTTTCTTCCATCAAGAAAGAATGTCTGGTTTCTCTTTGTGATGTTAGCAACCACTGATGAATAGTGTCTCTATCCACTAATTCATAATTGGTGGCAAAATCACAATATTCTAATTATATCATTCCTTCTTTATTCACTCGAAGAATACTTTTTTTTTTTGGCTGCGTGGCCTGGCTTGCGGGAGTTTTCAGTTCCCGAACCAGTGATCGAACCCGGGACCTTGGCAGGGAAAGCACAGAGTCCTAACCACTGGACCGTCAGGGAATTCCCTAGAAGAATACATTTATTAAAAGAAACTTTTTCTTATCATCTATTTGGTTACCAAGTGTTATAATTCACATGGAAAAGGCAGGATAAATCCTTGATTGTTTCCTTTTATTTACCAGTTTTCAGGATAGTTAGTTGGTGACCAATCCAGTTTTTTAAAATAAGAGTAATTATGAATTCATGGATGTAAACATCCTTAAAGTGTTTCAATCCACTGCTGTCATTATCTTTACTGATGCTCAAATTTTCCCATCTTCAAGTGGGAAGTTCTTCAAGTTGGCTTCTGACATTAGACCCTCATAGTCAGGAACTTCCTTGCTTTATGGTGACAAGATGTTTCAGGCTTATGTCATATAATTCCTGCCTCAGATCTGTATTCAGCCATTTCTCCAAGGAGCCTTGGTTTCTTCTTGGGGAAACAGAATTTCAAGACCACAAATTGGATGCCAGGGGATGTTCACTGTTTCTAAGCCTTTTTAGTAGAAAGACCTAAGGCATCTATATTTTATTGATACTTCCAATTAAAATTCAGGACTATAGGGTGTTTACTTCTCTTACATTTGTATCTACTTTTGTGTTAGTTATTTCTATTTCAAAACTTAGTAGTTTAAAACAACACACATTATCTCATAGTTTTCATGTGTCAGGAATCCAGGTATGGCTCAACTGGGTCCTCTGCTTCAGAGTCTCTCAAGACTGAAATCAAGGTGTTAAACAGGGCTAGTGTCTCATCAGAAGGCTTGACTGGGGAAGGATCTGCTTCCAAGTTCACGTGGTTGTTGACAGGATTCTGTTCCTTGAGGGTTCTTGGACTGAGGGCCTTATTTACTCAGTTACTTGCTGGCTGTTGACAAGAGGGCCATGTAGGCCTCTTTAACATGACTGCCTTTATATACTTTAAAATTTTTATTGAAGTATAGTTGATTTATAATGTGTTAATTTTTGCTGTACAGCAAAGTGATTCGGTTATATATATATATATTCTTTTTCATATTCTTTTCCATTATGCTTTATCAGAGGATATTGAATATAGTTCCCTGTGCTATAAATAGGACTTTGTTTCTGGGTTGTTGTTGTTTATTGTTTTATTTTTATTTATTTATTTTTAGATTTCAGTTCCTATGGATTTTTAAAAAATTTTTATTTTATATTGGAGTATAGTTGATTAACAATGTTGTGTTGGTTTTAGGTGTACAGCAAAGTGATTCAGTTATACATATACATGTATCTATTCTTTTTCAAATTCTTTTCCCATTTAGTTTATTACAGAGTATTGAGCAGAGTTCCTTTTGCTATATGGTAGGTCCTTGTTGGTTATTTTAAATATAACAGTGTGTACATGTATATCTCCAAACTCCCAGTCTATCCTTCCCCCCCACCCATCCCCCCAGTAACCATAAGTTCATTCTCTAAGTCTGTGACTCTATTTCCGTTTTATAAATAAGTTCATATGTATCAATTTTTTTTAGATTCTGCATATCAGTGATATCGTATGATGTTTGTTTTTCTCTGACTTCACTTAGTATGATAATCTACAAGTCTATCCATGTTGCTGCAAATGGCATTATTTCATTCTCTTTAATGGCTGAGTAATATTCCATTGTATATATGTACCACATCTTGTTTATCCATTCATCTGTTGATGGACATTTAGGTTGTTTCCATGACCTGACTATTGTAAATAGTGCTGCAATGAACACTGGGGTGCATGTATCCTTTTGAACCATGTTTTTCTCCAGATATATGCCCAGGATTGGGATTGCAGGATCATATGATAGTTCTATTTTTAGTTTCTTAAGGAACCTCCATACTGTTCTCCACAGTAGCTGTACCAATTTACATTCCCACCAACAGCATAGGAGGGTTCCCTTTTCTCCACACCCTCTCCAGCATTTATTGTTTGTAGACTTTTTGATGATGGCCATTCTGACTGGTGTGAGGTGATATCTCATAGTTTTTTGGGTTTTTTTTCTGGCCATGCTGTGCAGCTTGCAGGATCTTAGTTCCCCAACCAGGGATGGAACCCGGGCCCCCAGCATTGGAAGCACGGAGTCCTAACCACTGGACCACCAGGGAATTCCCTCATTGTAGTTTCTTTTTTTTTTTTTTTAATATTTATTTATTTATTTGGCTATGCTGGGTCTTAGTTGCGGTACATGGGATCTTTTTTAGTTGTGGCATGTGGGATCTTTAGCTGCAGCATGCAAACTCTTAGTTGCAGCATGTGGGATCTAGTTCCCTGACCAGCGATCGAACCCTGGCCCCCTGCATTGGGAGCATGGAGTCCCAGACACTGGATCAAAGGGAAGTCCCTCTCATTGTAGTTTTTTGTTTATTTTGTTTTGTTTTGCCGTGCAGCCTGCAGGATCTTAGTTCCCCAACCAGGGATTGAACCTGGGCCCTCAGCAGTGACAGTGTGGAGTCCTAACCACTGGACCACCAGGGAATTCCCTCATTGTAGTTTTGATTTGCATTTCTCTAATAATTAGCGATGTTGAGCATCTTTTCAGGTACCCCTTGGCCATCTGTATGTCTTCTTTGGAGAAATGTCTATTTAGGTCTTTTGCCATTTTTTGATTGGGTTGTTGTTTATTTTTTCATATTGAGGCACATGAGCTGTTTGTAAATTTTAGAGATTAATCCCTTGTCTGTCACACTGTTTGCAAATATTTTCTCCCATTCTGTGGGTTGTCATTTCATTTTGTTTATGATTTCCTTTGCTATACACAAGCTTTTGAGTTTAATTAGGTCCCATTTGTTTATTTTTGGTTTTATTTCCATTACTCTAGGAGATGGATCAAAAAAGATATTGCTTTGATTTATATGAAAGAGTGCTCTGCTTATGTTTTCCTCTAAGAGTTTTACAGTATCCAGTCTTACATTTAGGTCTTTAACCCATTTTGAGTTTATTTTTGTCTATGGTGTTTAAGAATGTTCTAATTTTATTTTTTTACATATAGCTGTCCAGTTTTCTCAGAGCCATTTATTGAAGAGACTGACTTTTCTCCATTGTATAGTCTTGCCTCCTTTGTCATAGATTAATTGACCATAGGTGCATGGGTTTATTTCTGGGCTTTCTGTCCTGTTCCAGTGATCTATATTTCTGTTTTTGTGCCAGTACCATACTGTTTTGATGACTGTAGCTTTTTAGTGTAGTCTGAAGTCCGGGGGCTTGATTCCTCCAGCTCCATTTTTCTTTCTCAATATTGCTTTGGCTATTCGGGGTCTTTTGTGTCTCCATACAAATTTTAAGATTTTTTTGTTCTAGTTTTGTGAAAAATGCCATTGATAATTTGATAGGGATTGCACTGAATCTGTAGATTGCCTTGGATAGTAAAGTCATTTCGATAATACTGATTCTTCCAATCTAAGAACATGGTATATCTTTCCATCTATTTGTGTCATCTTCCATTTCTTTCATCAGCGTCTTATAGTTTTCAGAGTACAGGTCTTTTGCCTCCTTAGGTAGGTTTATTCCTAGGTATTTTATTCTTTTTGATGCGATGGCAAATGGGATTGTTTCTTTAATTTGTTTCTGAACTTTCATTGTTATTGTATAGAAATGCGACAGATTTCTGTGTATTAATTTTGTATCCTGCAACTTTACTGAATTCATTGATGAGCTCTAGCAGTTTTCTGGTAGCATCTTTAGGGTTTTCCATGTATAGTATCATGTCATCTGCAAACAGTGACAGTTTTTGTTTTTTCTTTTTAATTTTATTATTATTTGGCTGCGTCGGGTCTAGTTGTGGCATGTGGGATCTTTGTTGTAGCATACAGGATCTTCGTTGCAGTATGCGGGATCTATTGTTGTGGTGCGTGGGCTTCTCTAGTTGCGGTGCGCAGGCTTCTCTCTGGTTGTGGTGCACAGGCTAAGTAGTTGTGGTGCATGGGCTCTCTAGTTGCAGCATGTGGGCTTCTCTCTAGTTGTGGCACGCGGGCTTCAGAGCATGCGGGCTCAGTAGTTGCAGTGTATGGGCTCACTAATTGTGGAATGTGGGCTCTATAGCACGTGAGCTTAGTTGCCCCGCAGCATGTGGGATCTTAGTTCCCTGACCAGGGATTGAACCTGCGTCTCCTGCATTGGAAGGCGGATTCTTAACCATGGGACCACCAGGGAAGTCCCAAATAGTGACAGTTTTACTTATTCTTTTCCAAATTGGAATTCCCTTTATTTCTTTTTCTTCTCTGCCATGGCTAGGACTGCCAAAACTATGTTGCATAATAGCATTGAGAGTGGACATCCTTGTCTTTTTCCTGATCTTAAAGGAAATGCTTTCACCTTTTCACTGTTGAGTATGATGTTAGCTGTAGGTTTATCATTTATGGCCTTAATTATGTTGAGGTATGTTCACTGTATGCCCACTTTCTGGAGAGTTTTTGTCATAATTGGATGTTGAATTTTGTCAAAAGCTTTTTCTGCATCTATTGAATGATCATATAGTTTTTATTCTTCAATTTGTTGATGTGGTGTATCACACTGATTGATTTGCAGATACTGAAAAATCCTTGCATCCCTAGGATATGTCCCAGTTGGTCATGGCGTATGATCCATTTGAAGTATTGTTGGATTCAGTTTGCTAGTATTTTGTTGAGCATTTTTGCATCTATGTTCATCAGTGATATTAGCCTGTAATTTTCTTTTTTTCCTTCCTTCCTTCCTTTGGTATCCTTTTCTGGTTTTGATATCAGGGTGATGGTGGCCTCATAGAATGAGTTTGGGAGTGTTCCTTCCTCTGCAATTTTTGGGAATAGTTTCAGAAGGATAGGTGTTAACTCTTCTCTAAATGTTTGATAGGATTCACCTGTGAAGACATCTGGTCCTGGACTTTTGTTTGTTAGGAGTTTTTTTTTTTTAATTTATTTTTGGCTGCATTGGGTCTTCGTTGTTGTGCGTGGGCTTTCTCTAGTTGCAGTGAGCAGGGCTACTCTTCCTTGCAGTGCACAGGCTTCTAGTTGCGGTGGTTTCTCTTGTTGTGGAGCATGGGGTCTAGGTGCGCAGGCTTCAGTAGTTGTAGCATGTGGGCTCAGCAGTTGTGGCTCATGGGCTCTAGAGTGCAGGCTCAGTAGTTGTGGGGCATGGGCTTAGTTGCTCCATGGCCTGTGGGATCTTCCTGGACCAGGGCTCGAACCTGTGTCCCCTGCATTGGCAGGTGGAACCCCAACCACTGCACCACCAGGGAAACCCCTGTTAGGAGTTTTTAAATCATATTTTCAACTTCAGTACTTGTGATTGGTCTGTTCATATTTTCCATTTCTTCTCTTCATATTTTCCGTTTTTTCCTGGTTCAGTCTTGGGAGATTGTACCTTTCTAAAAAATTGTTCATTTCTTCTACGTTTTCCATTTTATCAGCATACAGTTGCTTGTAGTAGTCTCTCGTGATCCTTTGTATTCCTCTGGTGTCCGTTGTTGTAACTTCTCCTTTTTCATTTCTAATTTTATTGAGTTGAGCCCCCTCTCTCTTTTTCTTGTTGAGTCTGGATAAAGGTTTATCCATTTTGTTTATCTTTTCAAAGAACCCAGCTTTTAGTTTCATTGATCTTTTGTGTTGTTTTCTTCATCTCTATTTCATTTATTTCTGCTCTAAGCTTTATGGTTTCTTTCCTTCTACTAACTTTGGGGTTTGTTTGTTGTTCTTTCTCTAGTTCCTTTAGGTGTAAGTTTAGGTTATTTATTTGAGATTTGTCTTGTTTCTTGAGGTAAGATTGTATTGCTATATATTTCCCTTTTAGAACTGCTTTTGCTGCATCCAGAAGGTTTTGGATCATCATGCTTTCATTTTCATTTGTCTCTAGGTATGTTTTTATTTCCTCTTTGATTTCTTCAGTGATCCATTGGTTGGTTAGTAACATATTGTTTAGCCCCCACATGTTTGTGTTTTTTAGTTATTTTCCTATAGTTGATTTCTAGTCTCATTACATTGTAGTCAGAAAAGTTGCTTGATATGATTTCAATTTTCTTAAATTTACTGAGGCTGTCTTTGTGGCCCAGCATGTGATCAATCCTGGAGAATGTTTAGGTGCACTTGAGAAGAACGTGTATTCTGCTGCTTTTGGATGGAATGCTCTATAAATATCAATTAAGTCCATCTGATCTAATGTGTTATTTAAGGCCTGTGTTTCCTTATTGATTTTCTGTCTGGATGATCTGTCCATGATGAAAGTGGGGTGTTAAACTCCCCACTGTTATTGTGTTTCTGTCTATTTCTCCTTTTATGGCTGTTGGTATTTGCCTTATCTATTGAGGTGCTTCTATGTTGGGTGCATATATATTTACAATTGTTACATCTTCTTCTTGGATTGCTCCCTTGATCATTATGTAGTGTCCTTCTTTGTCTCTTGTAACAGTCTTTATTCTAAAGTCTATTTTGGGGACTTCCCTGGAGGTCCAATGGTTAAAACTCCACACTTCCATTGCAGGGGTCATGGGTTTAATCCCTGGTTGGGCATCTAAGATCCCGCATGCTGCATGGTGCGGCCAAAAAAAAGAAGCCCGTTTTGTCTGATATGAGTATTGTTACTCCAGCTTTCTTTTGATTTCCATTTGTATGGAATTCCTTTTTCCATCTGCCCACTTTCAGTCTGTATGTATCGCTAGATCTGAAGTGGGTCTCTTATACAGAACATATATATGGGTCTTGTTTTTTTAATCCATTCAGTGAGTCTGTTTCTTTTGGTTGGAGCATTTAATCCACTTGCATTTAAGGTAATTACCAATATATATGTTTGTATGGCCATTTTGGATTTGCTTTTATAGGTGGTTTTTTTTCCCCTTCCTCTTTTGTTCTCTTCTCTTGTGATTTGATGACTAACTTTAGTGTTGTGTTTGGATTCCTTTTTCTTTTTTGTGTGTGTATCTATAGTAGATTTTTGTTCATGGTTACAATGAGGTTTTGGTATAGCAGACTATATATAAACAAGATTGTTTTAAGTTGCTGGTCTTTTAATTTCAAATGCATTTCTAATATCCTGCATTTGTGCTCTCCTCTTCTCACAGATGCTGGTTTTGATGTCATATTTGTGTGCAGATGATTTCCACCTTTACTGTATGTTTGCCTTTACCAGTGAGCTTTTCTATTCATAATTTTCTTGTTTCTAGTGGTGGCCTTTTCTTTTCTGCCTAGAGAAGTTCCTTTAGCATTTGCTGCAAACCTGGTCTGGTGGTGCTGAATTCTCTTAGCTTTTGCTTGTCTGTAAATCTTTTGATTTCTCTGTCAAATCTGAATTAGAGCCTTGCTGGGTACAGTATTCTTGGTTGTAGGTTCTTCTTCCCTTTCATCACTTTAAATATATTGTGCCATTCCCTTCTGGCCTGCAGAGATACTGCTGAGAAATCAGCTGATAACCTTATGGGAGTTCCCTTGTGTGTTATTTGTTGCTTTTCCCTCATTGCTTTTAATTTTTTTTCTTAGTCTTTAATTTTTGTCAATTTGATTACTATGTGTCTTAGCATGTTCCTCCTTGGGTTTATCCTGCCTGGGACTCTCTGCACTTCCTGGACTCGGGTGACTGTTTCCTTTTCCATGTTGAGGAAGTTTTCAGCTATTATCTCTTCAAATATTTTCTCAGATCCTTTCTCTCTCTCTTCTCCCTCTGGGACCCCTGTAATGTGAATGTTGGCACATTTAATGTTGTCCCAGAGTTCTCTCATACTGTTCTTATTTCTTTTCATTCTTTTTTCTTTATTCTGTTCCATGGAAGTGATTTCCACCATTGTCTTCCAGCTCACTTATCTGTTCTTCTGCCTCAGTTGTCCTGCTATTGATTCCTTCTAGTGTATTTTTCATTTCAGTTATTGTATTGTTCACCTCTGTTTGTTCATTCTTTAGTTCTTATAGGTCTTTGTTAAACATTTCTTGTATCTTCTTGATCTGTGCCTCCATTCTGTTTTGAGATCTTGGCTCATCTTTACTCTCATTATTCTGAATTCTTTTTCAGGTAGATTGCCTATCTCCAATTCACTTAGTTTTTCTTCTTGGGTTTTTATCTTGGTCCTTCATCTGGGACATATTCCTCTGCCATCTCATTTTGTCTAACTTTCTGTGATTGTGATTTCCATTCTGCAGGATTGTAGTTCTTCTTGCTTCTGCTCTCTGCTCCCTGGTGGATGAGGCTGTCTAAGAGGCTTGTGCAGGCTTCCTGGTGGGAGGGACTGGTTCCTGCCCACTGGTATGTGGAGCTGGGTCTTGTACCTCTGGTGGGCAGGGCCCTGCCAGGGAGTGTGTTTATCAGGAATCTGTGTGCTCAGGAAGACTTTAAGCAGCCCGTCTACTGATGGCTGGGGTTGTGTTCTCGCCCTGTTGGTTGTCTGGCCTGAGGCATCCCATCACTGGAGCCTACAGGCTGTTGGGTGGGGCCACATCTTGGTGAGAAGATGGTGCCCTCCAGGTGGGCTCATACCAATGAGTACTCCCTAGAACTGCTGCCACCAGTGTCCCTGTCCCTGCAGTGAGCCACAGCTACCCCCTGCCTCTTCAGGAGACCCTCCAATACTAGCAGGTTAAGTCTGGCCCAGTCTTTTATGAGGTCACCGCTTTTTCCCCTGGATCCTGGTGCACACAAGACCCTGTGTGTGCCCTCTAAGAGTGGACTTTCTGTTTTCCCCAGTCCTGTGGAATTCCTGTGATCAAACCCCACTGGCTTTCAAAGCCAGATTCTCTGGGGGCTCCTCCTCCCATTGCCAGACCCCCAGGCTGGGGAGCCTGATGTGAGGCTCAGAGGTTTCACTCCTGTGGGAGAACTTCTGTGGTATAATTAGTTTCCAGTTTGTGGGTCGCCTACCCGGCATGCATGGGACTTGATTTTATCATGATTGTACCCCTCCTACTGTCTTGTTGTGGCTTCTTCTTTATCTTTGGACGTAGGGTATCTTTTTTGTAGGTTCCAGCATTTTTTTGTTGATGGTTGTTCAGTAGTTAGTTGTAATTTTGGTGTTTATGTAAGAGGTGAGCTCACGTCCTTCTACTCTGCTGTCTTGTCTCCCAGTCAAGATTAGGTTTTCCCCACAACTGAGTTGCAGAGTTTTGAGGACATTGTTGTTTATCTGTTCTATACATAATAGTCTGCATCTGCTAATCCCAAACTCCCAATACTTCCCTCCATCCCTCCTCCCGCAACCACAAGTCTGTTCTGTGTATCTGTGTGTCTGTTTCTGTTTTGTAGATACGTTCATTTGTGTTGTATTTTAGATTCCATATATAAGTGATATCATATGGTATTTGTCTTTCTCTTTCTGACTTACTACACTTAGTATGATAATTTCTAGGTCCACGTTGCTGCAAATGGCATTATTTCATTTTTATGGCTCAGTAATATTCCATTGTATATATATACACCACATCTTCTTTTTCCATTCATCTGTTGATGGACATTTAAGCTATTTCCATGTTTTGGCTCTTGTAGTAGTGCTACTATGAACATAGGGGTACATGTATCTTTTTGAATTATAGTTTTGTTTGGATATATGCCCAGGAGTGGGATTGCTGTATCATATGGCAACTCTAGTTTTTTGAGGAACCTCCCTACTGTTTTCCATAGTGGCTGCTCCAATTTACATTCCCACTAACAGTGTAGGAGGGTTCCCTTTTCTCCACACCCTCTCCAGCATTTGTTATTTGTAGACTTTTTAATGATGGCCATTCTGACTGGTGTGAGGTGGTACCTCATTGTAGTTTTGATTTGTATTTCTCTGGTAATTAGTGATGATGAGCACTTTTTCATGTGCCTTTTGACTATCTGTATGCTTTGGAGATATGTCTATTCAGATCTTTGGCCCATTTTTTGATTGGGTTGTTTGGGCTTTTGTTGTGGTTGTGTTATTTAGTTGTATGAGCTGTTTGTATATTTTGGAAATTAAGCCCTTATCGGTCACATCATTTGCAAATATTTTTCTCCCAGTCCATAAGTTGTCATTTCGTTTTGTTTAAAACATGATTGCTTGCTTCATCTAAATCCCCAGAGAAGAGCATCAGCTATCAAGCAAAAATCACAGTTTAGCAAAATAATTTTTAGCCTATTCACAGAGGTTACATCCCCTCAACATTACTGTATTCTATTGGTTAGAAGCAAGCTATTTAAAGGGGGTGAGGGATTATATAAGGCTTTGAATACTGGGAACTGCGATCATTGGAGGACATCTTACAGCCTGCCTACCACACTTTTCTCCCATGTCAAGAATTCTAGTTACCAAGGACAGTGGGATGATAAAATTAAAATATCACATCGGGCTTCCCTGGTGGCGCAGTGGTTGAGAGCCCACCTGCCGATGCAGGGGACACGGGCTCATGCCCTGGTCTGGGACGATCCCACATGCCGCGGAGCGGCTGGGCCTGTGAGCCGTGGCCACTGAGCCTGCGCGTCCGGAGCCTGTGCTCCGCAACAGGAGAGGCCACAACAGTGAGAGGCCCGCATACCGCAAAAAAAAAAAAGACATCATTTATGCATTTAAAATTTTAATAGATACTAAAGTAACTCCAGATTGGCTTTGCCAGTTTACATCCCATATCCCATATCCTTGCCAATATTAATCAAACTTTTAAATAGTTGCCAATCTCTTAGGTGTGTAATGGTGTGTTGTTTTTATTTTTAATCTCCAAATACTAATAGAATTATGATCTTTTTATATGCTTATTGGCCATTTGCATTTCTTCCTTTTTGAATTCCTTATTCATATCCTTTGTCCAGCTTCTTTTTGGGCTTTTTAACTTTTCCTTATTGATTGGCAGAAATTCTTTATAGTCTGTATATTAACCCCTTAATTAATATGGATTAGTTAATCCATATTAATATGTGTGTGCAGTTATGTGTGTATATACACACACACACGTGTCATTAAAAAAATAGGACTACCTCTGAAGCCAAGATGCTAAATTGGAGTCCTGCTGAATCCCAGGCTCCAGGCAGAGTGAACCTGCTACTGAATTATCTGGACTATCTGGAGAAGCAAGAGAAGTCCCAGTTGTGGCCATGCCAGTTCCCTCCAGAACAAAAAAGGGCTACAGGAACCAAGGTGGAGAAAAACAGCTTCACATAGAATCAGGAATCTAGCCTGCTAGGAAAGAGTCCTTTACACCAGGAAATCTGCAGATAGCACTTCTGCTACCAGGATTTCCTTGGGCCTTGGCTCTGAGCCATCTCTGCGAGATCTGGAAGTAACAAAGACCCAACCCCTCCCACCTCCCAGTAGCAGTGACTTCACCAAGATATGTTTATGTCCTCACATGTAAATTTTGGAGGGAGGCAATTTCCAGGGCTCTATTCCAGCCTTTAGGGAACCAGGTTCCTTCTAGCTTATTACTCCATCACTTCCTGAGCAGGTACTGGTGTGTATAGAGCACCTGGGCCAGTTCTGCTCTAGTCTTCCCTGTGCTATACAGTAGGACCTTGTTGTTTACCTACTTTATATACAGTAGTGTGTATCTGCTAATCCCAAACTCCGAATTTACCCCTTCCCCACCCTCTCCCCTTTGGTAACCATAAGTTTTCTCTGTCTATGTTTCTGTTCTGTAAATAAGTTTATTTGTAGCCTATTTTAGATTCCACTTATAAGTGATATCATATTTGTCTTTTTCGGTGTGACTTACTTCACTTAGTATGATAATCTCTAGGTCCATCCATGTTGCTGCAAATGGCATTATTTCATTCTTTTTTATGGATGAGTAGTATTTCATTGTATATATGTACCACATCTTCTTCGCCATGCATCTGTCAATAGACATTTAGGTTGCTTCTGTGTCTTGGCTATTATAAATAGTGCTGCTATGAATACTGGGGTGCATGTATCTTTTCGAATTAGTTTTTTCTCCAAATATATCCCCAGGAGTGGGATTGCTAGATCATATGGTAGCTATATTTTTAGTTTTTCTAAGGAATCTCCATACTGTTCTCCACAGTGGCTGCACCAATTTACATTCCCACCAACAGTGCAGGAGGGCTCCCTTTTCCCCACATCCTCTCCAACATTTGTTATTTGTAGACTTTTTAATGATGGCCATTCTGACTGGTGTGAGGTGATACCTCATTGTAGTTTTGATTTGCATTTCTCTAATAATTAGCAATGTTGAGCATCTTTTTATTGTAGTTTTGATTTGCATTTCTCTAATAATTAGCAATGTTGAGCATCTTTTCATGTGCCTTTTGGCCATCTGTATGTCGTCTTTGGAGAAATGTCTATTTAGGTCTTCTCATTTTTTGATTGGGTTTTTTGTTGTTATTGATTTGTATGAGCTGTTTGTCTATTTTGGAAATTAAGCCCTTGTCACATCATTTGCAAATATTTTCTCCCTGTCCATAAGTTGTCTTTTTGCCTTATTGTTCCCTTTGCTGTGCAAAAGCTTGTAAGTTTGATTAGGTCCCATTTGTTTATTTTTGCTTTTATTTCTATTGCCTTGGGAAACTGACCTAAGAAAACATGGCTATGATTTACGTCAGAGAATGTTCTGCCTAGGTCCTCTTCTAGAAGTTTTATGGTGTCATGCCTTATATTTAAGTCTTTAAGCCATTTTATTTTTGTGTATGGTGTGAGGGTGTGTTCTAACTTCATTGATTTACATGCAGTTGTCCAACTCTTCCATCACCACTTGCTGGAGAGTGTCTTTTCTCCATTGTATATTCTTGCCTCCTTTGTCGAAGATTAACTGACCATAGGTGTAGGTTTATTTCTGGACTTTCTGTTCTGTTCCATTGATGCATGTGTCTGCTTTTGCGCCAGTATGACACTGTTTTGATTACTGTAGCTTTGTAGTATTGTCTGAAGTCTGGGAGGGTTATGCCTCCAACTTTGTTTTTTTTCCTCAGCATTGCTTTGGTAATTCTGGGTCTTTTATGATTCCATATAAATTTTAGGTTTATTTATTCTAGTTCTGTGAAAAGTGTTAATGGGTAATTTGATAGGGATGGCATTAAATTCTGCCTGCATTTTAAAATGGCATTCCCGGGGCTTCCCTCGTGGTGCAGTGGTTAAGAATCCACCTGCCAATGCAGGTGACACAGGTTCAAGCCCTGGTCCGGGAAGATCCCACATGCTGTGGAGCAACTAAGCCCATGTGCCACAACTACTGAAGCCTGTGTGCCTAGAGCCCGTGCTCCACAACAAGAGAAGCCACCGCAATGAGAAGCCCACACACCATAATGAAGAGTAGCTCCCACTCGCCGCAACTAGAGCAAGTCCCTGCACAGCAACGAAGACCCAACGCAGCCAAAAAAAGAAAAAAAAAAAGGCATTCCCCAGAGAAAACTACCAGGAAAAAAAGAAAAGGAGGCAGGATTTCATTCTTTAAATGCACAAATTAATCAATTCAATTCAACTAATAAAGGAGTTCCCAAGTTTGATATCAAAATTAGACCTAGAAAAAGATACCAATAGATTTCAACATTTTTACAGATCATTAACATTGTTATAACAGTTTTTGAAACTCTACATAGATTTTTTAAAAGAAATATTAGTCATTTAATTAATAATTTCATTGTATACATACATCAGGTTTGTTTTGGGTACAATCTGATGTAGTTTTGATTTTTCTGTGTCTTACTAATGTCTGCATTGTATCTGTTTTACCTGCCTTAATCTGACATATTTGCATTATGTGCCAAGTAGAAATGGGCAACATCTCTCCGAAAATCCCCAAGTTCTAGAGAGGCACCTGGGTTACAGGCTCTGTGCAGGTGCCATGCATTGCTCATGGCTACATCAATCATGTAGCTCACCAAAACTGAGTACCATTTCTTGCCTCTTATTCTCACCCTATATTTGGAAATGATCTGTTCCATTTTAGCTACGCCTTCCCTGCATTCATCATACAGTTTCACTATGGAAGGCTGACTTATCTGAGGGATCTCCTTGTCATCGGCAAAACAACATATCTCATTGACTGGCTCTATGCCAACAGCGTTGGAGCACAGACTGATAATACCATCACCATGCCAATGACACAGAATTATCTCATCATTTTCTTCTACTCGGAAATCGAAATACCCCTTCTGCATTTTCTTCATATGTTCTGCACTCATCAGGGGACATTTTTCAGTCCTGTTCTCACGAATTGTTCCTGTTGCCCTCACCCCTTTCTTCTTCAAGGCTGACATCAATTTGACACTTGTAAAGAAGCTATCAAAACACAGGTGATAGGGATAGTGACCTCTCTCTAAAAGAACATCAGCAAAATTCATCACTAGATTTCCACCTAAACCAAGATCAAGATCCTTACCTGCCATCACAGTTGACTCTTCTTGATAGGGCTCAAACCAAACCAGATAACCCTGTGCGGTTGTACCACACCAGACTTTATAGCCAATTCTAATAGGTTTCCCATTCAGGAATTGGTCACTATCAAAGCACTCACACATTGTCTTATCAAAACAATAGTATTCTTCAAGGGGAGCGTACAGGAGAAAATTTTTATTCATTTGCTTTATGAGAGGCCTCAATTTTGTAAACTTATCATTTTGATCTAGGTGGCTATTATCTGCAAAATGCAGGTATGAGAAAATCAATTCAAATCTGTCCCTTCTGATTGAATCTCTAACCAGGTTCTGATCGGCATCAGACATTTCCCAATACATTCCCCTTTTGGGACGCCTCACAAGGCCACTCAAAAGCAGGACACCAAGCACACACCTCATTTCCTGAATTGTGACTTCCAAGTTGACATTTTTCTGAGAAGCATAATTATTGGTTTCACTGACAATCAAGTTGAATGTTTCATCATCAAAAAATAACTCAAAGAGCTCCACTGGGTTCAACTTTTCACTCTTGAGATTCAAAAGTCCAGAATCCAGTGCTGACCAGCTTGGAAAGTTGGGTTTAATGTCTCTTTTAGTCCAGTTCTTCTCTGGGACGCTTGACACCTTTGGTCTTTTTGGAGCAGGCTGAGTCTCAGGCTCGTCATCCTCTTCCACATCTGAATCACCAGAAAATGCGAGGCCTTGGAGCAGTTCACTCACTCGAGCTTTGTCTTTTTTTCTCCCTTTTCGGGTAATGTCTCCTGCAGCATATTCCAGGGATGAGATGTGCATCCGAGCCCACAAGTCAGCAGGGTGACGGTCCTTCAGAGTGTTCAAATGTGCAACTGTTCTTTCAGCAGGAACAGGGGTACTACAAGGGGCCTGGGGTACCCAATCTCTGGGAAAGAAAAAAGAACGTATGCTATAAAAATTCTGTCTCATTCACTGATACAGGATAAATCCACTGACGCCTAAGGATTCTTTTGTGGGGAATACTTCCTTCTCACTCCTCATGTTTCCATGGGGAAGGCTTTGGCCAGACTGAACATTTCTGGCCTCTTCCCACTTCCCACTCACTCCTCATGACTTAACTAATTGTTGAATCTGGGAGAAAGAACTGGGCTGTCCTCTTCAGAAGCCAGTTGCAGACATTCCGTGTTCCTTTTTCCCCCAAGATGCATCAGGAAGGCCTATGCGCGGGGCCTATGCTGTCACTATGCGGCCACTTAGCTCTGCCTCTGAGTGGCTTTATCAGTCTAGCTTCTGTCAGTCATAAAGCAGAGGTTTCCAGAATCATCTGTTTTACTGCTGTGTCTTTATCAATTGGTTCTGAATTTGGACAAGGAAATGGGTTGTTATTTACTGAGCCCCCTCACCTCTCACAGAATTTCTGAACATGGAACAACTTAGCCTCCCCTAGTTCTGCATTCATCTGGTGGACGCACTGTTTCTGGGGAGAAACAAAAGAGAAACTCAAACTTATTGCCCTTGGACTGATTTTTATGCAGTTTTCAAGGAAATAAGCTGAAGTTACTAAGATGGAAATTATTATTTTACACAAACTTCTTTAATTCTAGAAATATGCATGTCATTTACAAATGTCCTGTTGGTACATTAAATTAGACCAATTTAAGAAGACGTAAGGGAGGAAAAAGCAGTGAAAAGAGTATGTTGTAATATAATTTACACTATATATACTTGTTTGCTTAGAGCATTTATCATCCTGGGTGTCTTTAATGTCTGCATGTATGATCCATTCAGTAGATCCATCTTAGAGTTCCCTGACATCTTCAACTTCAGGGGCCCTGCTTGAATCCTGTCACTACACTGAACTTTCCACTGGTGAAAACTGAACTCCAAGAGCTCACTCTGTAGCCAATTCCTTTTCACTCTAGCCTCCTTGCACTCTTGTCCCACAACACCTGTTCTTCCATCTCACTCTGTAGCCAATTCCTTTTCACTCTAGCCTCCTTGCACTCTTGTCCCACAACACCTGTTCTTCCATCTCACTCTGACTCCTCCGTTTCCTCCTGCTTTTACCTCCCTTCCTATTCTGTCTAGACCTCGTGATCCATCACCACCTTAGTCCTTCTCTTGCCAGGATCATCAATCACCCTGGCCCAGTGTCCTTCTGTAGTGGTGGGCCAGCAAAACTCAGCACCAGATCAACCCCATCCTTAGTCGTCTCTGTTCCTCACCCAGGAGAGAGTAGTGCCAGAGAAATCAAACAACGAGGTAGACTGACACTGCTAAATATGATGGTCTCCAAAACTCACCTAGTTACTCAACACTGCCCAGAAATCCTTCTCATGCCCTCTCATCCCTTTCTTCCCTGTTCCCCACAACAGGTGTTTCATCACTCTTCTCAAAGCTACCAGTCTATCTCCAAACATGACTTCCTTTCCTACTCCAAAGAGGACCCAGAATTTTTCAAGCAGAAACTTGCTCTTTAAAATGATCCTCTGGGACGTCCCTAGTGGTCCAGCGGTTAAGACTCTGCAGTCCCAATGCAGGGGGGGCCCGGGTTCGATCCCTGGTCAGGGAACTAGATCCCGCATGCCGTAACTAAAAGATCCTGCATGCGGCAATGAAGATCCTGCATGCCGCAGCTAAGACCCAGCGCGGCTAAATAAATAAAATAATAAAATGATCTTCTGTGGCTCCTGTAACTCTTCTCTCCTAGTCTTCTCCTGTCCTCTCTAGGCATTTGCATTTTCTTTCTCTGCCTCTCTCTGATCCACCTCCTCTTTAGCTGGTAAATTCCTGCTTACTCATCAGGGCCTGTTTCAAATGTTACCTCTTCTGGGAGGTCTTCTCCAGTATCCAGATCTCTGTTGGGTCCTCTCCTGCAAGCTCTATCATAGCTACAGGGCACGTCATCATACTGCATTGTGTTCTGTGTTTTCTCATCTGCTGTACCCTCATGTGACTTATTGAAGGTAGGGTCTCTGTCTTATACATGACTGAATATGAGTGATAAAATGCTTGCTGAATGAGTGGGGAGGTTGCTGGGGGTGCGGTGGGGGGGTACACTCAGTCTCTGACATCATGATGGAACACCAAACCTAGAACATCCTACCCCTTCAGACTTCTTGTCACGTGAAACAGTAAGGTATCTTGATTCTCGGAGGCACTGTGAGTGATGGTTTCAGGTAAACGTACCTGACAGACACAACAGCAGGTTCCTATTCTCCAGTTACAACTCTGAGCTAAGTCACAGTGTTCTTTCTCTTACTTTAGTGCAGCTTGGCTCGGAGTTCACCAGCTTTATGAAAGATCTTACTTCTCTTCTTAGGCTTCAAGACATTTCTCTTTTAACTGAGATTTAGCTCCCTGTTTCCCTAAGATGAACAAATGTCAATAAGGAGAATCCTCATCCCCTGCCCTACTCTTCAGTGTAATTATCGCACGCTGTTTCCTTTTTCTTCTTTCCTCACGTCTCCAAGGAGTTAATGGCCTCACCAGAACCCAACCTTTGCTCATGATCCAGTCCCTCTCTTTCTGCTTTAGGAGCACCTATGCTAGACAGTCATTCCACAACCAACACTCATTAAGCACCCACTACTATCTTTAATTTGTCCTTTGTCATCAGCTACTCTCCTTTTAATCCTTGCTCAGGATTCTCCTAATGGAGGTCGAAGATACCCTACCTGTCTTCCCAAGTCCTCTTCCAGGTCTGATGATATTTCTTTCTTAACCATCATGGCAACAAACCTTACCTGCAGACCTCACTCTCTTGTCTAAATCCTCTGCTTCTCTATCTTCTTTTCTTTCTGGCTTCAGTATCTGTAGCCCCACAACATAAGGGAGCCAGGGGAAGAGTGATCAGGCAAGGTAAACTGAGTCAGAGAGGATTCTTGGAGGCAACCGTGTACCAAATAGAAGTTTTGTATAATTATGATATACTGACAGGTCACCTCCTTGGCGTGGGACCTCCTACGATCACAGAAGTGAGCATTACTCTTTCTGTATTATTCCAGGGAAGCAGGCTTTTACCAACTGGTTTCTCTAGTTTCATTTCAATTTCTTCTCACATCTATAGGATTTGTTCTACTTAGGACCATGGACACTCACCTGTTGGGTATTCCTGAGACCTCAGCACCTCGTTCCATTTCTTCAGAAGTTTCTTGCTTTGTGTTAAACAATCCATCTTTAGTTACAACTTCTTCAGCTAAAATAATATGTTAATAATTTAAATGTCATTTGTTGCCTGAATCTAGAAAAACAATCTCTAGGCTAAGGAATAGGATGTTCCAAATTAAAACAAACAAAAAATCAACAGGTGTACCAGGAGTGCAGTCACAACAGTCCTAAACATGTGGCAGAGTATGGGAAGATAATAAGAAAGGTCAATTTGCAGGGGAGAGTATCTAACAGGGCAAAGCATATTACATATGGACAGTAGTGCTCACAGAGAGTGAAGAAAACTTCCTCCGAGGTAAAGAAGGGATCAGGCAGAGGTGTTTGTGGAACTTTCAGGTATTAAGGGATGTCTGAAAATGACAAATTATATGGGACCCTTGAAAAGGGAAGAAAAAAGGGAGCAGAGGAGAAGATGTTGAGGGAATCATGATCAGAGAAGATAACAGCAAGAATCAGTAGTGAGTAGCAACAGAAGAAGATAAGGGGACTGGGCGGGATTCAAAATGGCAGGGGCTGAGAGAAGTGTGGAAGCAGAGGCCAGAAGAAGGGGAAGGAAGGGTGAGGGCATGTAGGAAATGTGGGTTCACAAGGGCCGAGTCAGGGTTAATGATGGGAAAGGTGAGCACAGCTGGGGACCAGCCAGAGGCCTGTCCTTACGCATCAGACTGATGTTTGTAACCTTCTCCTGAGCCGAGTTTCCACAGAGGTTCCTCTGGGCCAGACTCAGATGTGGCCACTGCTCTGGGACAAGGCCCTGGGCTGCTGCTTCCTCAGTCTTCACTGATGTCTAAAAAGGCAAAAAATGGCCTCTCAGTCTTCACTGTGGTAAGGATAAGGGGTCTAGGTGTGAACGGTGTTGAATACCACACTGCAGACCAGTCGAACCAAGCCAACCAGCAGGGCCCTGCTCTCTCCGAAGGTCTACGGGACGACTGTCCTGCCTCTCTCAGCTTCTGGGGGTTGTCAGCAGTCCTGAGTGTTCCTTGGCTGGTAGATGCATCACTCCAGTCTCTGCCTCTGCCGTCACATGGCCTCCTCCCTGTGTGTCTCCCTGTCTTCACATGGCCTTCTTATAAGGACATCGACCGTCGGATGCTGGGCCCACCCTCCTCCAGTAGAACCTCACCTTAACTTGATTACATCTACAAAGAATCTATTTCTAAATCAGATCACAGTGATAGGTACCTGGGGTTAGGACTTCAATATATCTTTTCGGGACACAATACAAGCCATAACTTCATCTTAGGTCTACTTCAATTAATGTTATTTTTCTCTTTCTCTGGCTGGTCTTTCATTCGACTCAATGCTAGTTTCATTCTACTGTCCACCCACATCTCTGCCCTTTCATTTTCCTAGCCTTTTGATCTTCTTATTCCTCCTTAATTCAAACCTAATGATTACACATCAGTGCAAACGTTTAACTACTTTGTTATTTCTTGGTGTGATCATGTCCAAACATTTGCTTTTTTTTTTTTTTTTTTTTTTTGCAGTACGCGGGCCTCTCACTGTTGTGACTTCTCCCGTTGCAGAGCACAGGCTCCAGACGCGCAGGCTCAGCGGCCATGGCTCACAGGCCCAGCCGCTCCGCGGCATGTGGGACCTTCCCAGACCGGGGCATGAACCCACTTCCCCTGTATCGGCAGGCGGACTCTCAGCCACTGCGCCACCAGGGAAGCCCTACATTTTTGAAATACTTTTTTTTTTAATAAATTGCTTTTTGTTTCTCCATTATATAGCATTTTAGATAATTATATTGATTTAAATATACATATAGGTAAGTTTTACTTGCTATACATTTCTTTTCAAGAAGGTGAAGTATTTGTTAAGAACAGGAGGCACTGGGTCTGATAGGATTAAGAACAAATTAAAAGTCACAGAGTGGGGCTTCCCTGGTGGCGCAGTGGTTGGGAGTCCGCCTGCCGATGCGGGGGCTGCGGGTTCGTGCCCCGGTCTGGGAAGATCCCACATGCTGCGGAGCGGCTGGGCCCGTGAGCCATGGCTGCTGAGCCTGCGCGTCCGGAGCCTGTGCTGCACAGCAGGAGAGGCCACAACAGTGAGAGACCCACATACCACAAAAAAAAAAAAAAAGTCACAGAGTGAGGAAAGGACTCCATGAAGACCCTGTTCTTGAGGAAACTGACTCAGCAGCAGAGGACTTAAATAGGAGACTTAAATATTTTTTAACTAAATGACTAGGAAAATGATTGGACCACTAAGAGAATAAGGGGGAAAAAAAACCAAGAGTCTATTTTGTGAAGATGTGAAGTTTTTGCCTTGGATACACAGAATTTCCATTATCATCACCAAATATTAATTGGGTATGTGCAGAACACTGGGACTATAAGGTAACATGAGGAAGAGTACTGCCTCTCAGACTGGGGAGAGAAACCAGAGACCCCCTCAAAAGATAAAACATCAGTCACTGAGCATCAGATGAGTAGAGGCACTTTCTGAAACCAAGGGCCCAACTCTGCCCCTTATTCTCATACCTTGAGATCTGATGTGCCTCCTACATACGGTATGGAATGAGGCCACTGCATAATCTATGTGATCTATGTGAGCTCCCCGGATGAGGCATAAGTGGTCTGTGATATTCTGTGACAAGGTGAACGCAGAGGGACGGTGCCACCTGGAAGGCTCCAGGGTGAGCAGTGTGAGCCGAGAAAAGGGCAGGGACAGGTGGTCGAGGGAAGCAGGGCTGCGACTGAGGTTCGCATAGCCCGGGCACCGTGCTCACCTGGGACCTGGCTGAGTTAAACCCCGGTACTGCTGCCTGGTCTCTGGGATTCTCTTCCTGGGGAGGGGCTGGTCCCTGGGGAGCAGGCCCTGTGGAAGGAGGAGACAAGAGTCCTGAATGAGACACAATGGCTTTTACAAGAGAGCCCTTTGTGGGCGACCCAGACCCCAACTCTTCTTATGTTTGTTAAACATCCAGGAACTAAGATACAGATCTTACGCTAGAACATCATATCTGCTTTCATTCTTTCAGAATTCTAAAACTTTAGGGTCCCTACCCACAAAATAAGTGGTGTTTATGAACTCATGAGGTGCTCTACAGTGATGCACTTTCACATTCATAAAGAAAAATTAGAAATCATTGATGAAAATAAGGAGAGGGAAGGCAGAACTTGGTGATAAAGGAAACATTAACCAGAGAACAAAGAAGAAAGAAAAGAAGTGGAGAACAGAGAGAGAAGGCAAAGGGGAAACAGGAAAGCAGATAAGAGGAAGATGAAAAGAGAAAATAAAGATACAAAAAATAGAGTTGATAGTGGGGGAGGCAACGTATGGGGGGAGGCAGGGGGTAGATGGGAAATCTCTGTACCTTTCTTCCAATTTTGCTTAACATAAAACTGCTCTAAAAAAATAAAGTCATACATGTACACCTGAAACTAACACAACATTGTAAATCAACTGTACATCAGTAAAAAAAGTCACACACACACAAAAACAGTCATACATACATACATAGAAGAGATGTTAACCCTGAGCTAGGAGAACTTTTGAGAATCTGCCACACTGGAAACTGTAACAATAATTCAGACAGTCATAATGATTGCAAGGTGCCAGGCACTGCACTGTTACTTAAAAAGATTCTTTCCAATTCCTTATCTGTACAATGGGGAGAACACAGTCTACTTTACAAGGTTAATGAAGATTGAGGTAACATAAAAACTCTCTGTAAAAGCCCTCTGTAAGTTGTAAGACCCCACACAAGGTAATGTATCATTATTTTTCAAGATGGCAACAATATAAGGAGCCCAAAATTACTAAATGAAGAGCACAGGGGATAATTCTAACCCAAAATATAACACAGAACATAGTACCACTTTTCCTTGCTCCAGACACAGTGGATCACTGTGTAATCTTTCTGTTGCTGTTGTTTCGTATCTAGAGCAAATAAGGCTTGCTAGGACAATAAAATAGCCTTGCCCCTGATTCACTGTTACTACCTTACCTCCCCACAACGCATACATGCCAAACAACCAACAGCTTAAAAAGCGCAGTGTAAAGCAGGTCTGCTGTCAGAGAAAGGGCTAAGCTGAGGAGGGGCAGGATGGCAAGAGAGAATGGAAGGGGGCAACGGTATAATGCAGTGAGGAAAGAGAGCAAGAGCAATGGGAAATTTGAGAGAGCAAAGGTCAGATCAGACTCTGTGTTTGCCTCTTATAATCCTCCTGAGGTGGAAAAGCATTAGGGTTAAGCCTGGGAAGAAGGCGGAGGAATGTTTTCAAACATATTAAAGTTCACTACAAATACCACACTGATCTGTTGCTCTGTATCTCTGCCAAAGACAGAACAAGAGAAAATGGGCTTAAGTTGCAATGAATAAAATGATCTCAAGGTCTTTTCTACTTCTCCATCAACATATCGAAAATTTACCAATGTGTCTGACCCTAAGAATCGATCACATTTGAGCATTAAGAGACTGGCAAAAATAAAGTACTCAATAGTTTTCATTTTAAATCTAGTGTTCCACGACAGGTGAGAATGAAATACTATATACACACAAATAACACAGTCACTATAAATCATAGTTTTGATTTTAAAAAAGGGCTTCAGTGGCACCCAACTTTTTAATGATAAAGTCCAAACCTCCTGGCCCCAACTGACCTTCCCATTCCCCCCACCCACTCTTTCCCCTAAACAGACCCCACCATCCTGTCATGCTGGTTGACTTAGTACCCCATTGAAAATACTAGCAGGAGAGGAGGGAATGCAGGTAGCCTGGGAAACTGATCTTCAGTTCATTTGGTCGCAGGTATCCTGGAGAAATGTGCTTGGGTTATGACTAGTAAGCAGGGAGGCCCTTAGCCAGTCTCCAGAATATTTGGGAGGGCCTTAGAGGGTATAAAAAGCCCTTGAGAATGACAGGGTGTGCTTCCTAAAGGACAACAGAGCAACCTGATTACACACACCACAGCAGTGGCGCATCGCACGGGGACCTAGAGAACCAAAGAAGCCCCCCCTCCGCCCAGTAGATGCTGCTGGAGTCCAGTTCTGAGAGCCAGCTCATGCTCACACGAAAGAATCTTATATCCTATGACCGCTGTTATCTTTCTGTCAATTATCATCACCAATCTGACAAGTACCTCCATTCTTCATTACCCCCTCCCCCTCCACAGTCAAAGTGAGATGAAACTGATTTCAGCAGATGCATGTTCATCATCTCATAGGTAGATGGGAATACTCACCCTATGCCTGCTCCAATGCAAATCCTCATGTATCAAGGCTCAATGCAAGCTCATGACTCCAGGAAAGCTTTCCCAACCCCAGGGCCGTAAGGCTCCCTACCACGTCTAAACTTCTTCACGTAAAACATTTGGGCTTCATGTCATGGTGGTTTTTAATAACCAAAGAAATAAGACAGAACTATCAATCAAGTAAGTAGGGAAATATCAAGTTCTATTTATGCTCCAATGGGTAAATATCACAAGTAATCTGAGCCTCATACATTTTCTTTTATCTCCCTTGAATGTTTTTAAATCATTTATTATATGAACCATTTATTCTGCACTTAATATCAAAATATCAGTATTCACAGATCACCAATGTGGTGACTGTAAACCAATGTGGTAAATCATGAAGTTGTGTGTGTCATTTTGTATGCCTTTTCTAGGGAAGAGAGTTAATCCTTTTCAATAAATTCTGGGGGAAAATGATAGCATCCCTCACCACAAAGGTTAAAAAACATTGCACTACGGAGTTCTGAGGTCTCCTTTTTGAACGATCTGTATACTTCTGTGTGTTCTCAAACCATCTGCAAACTGCAGGCCGCAGACTTTGCCTTCTTTGCACGACCTATCTTACTGCACACAGCTGAAATATAACCAGTAGCTGGGATGGATACGGAAAGTGAGAGAGCCGTGCACACAGGAGGGTACACTCCAAGTGCAGGAAGGAGAGAACCTGTTTAAACCTAAAGCTGTATGTAAATTACTGAAAGATTAGAAGCAGGGAGGCTACTGAAGAAAATGTTACCATGGGGAAAAGACAAATTTATGGAAAGCTACCAAGTAAATATTTAAAATATTCACAAGTGTAGAATTAGAAATGTGGAATAGAGATATATAGTAAAGAGAGAATCTTGGTCAGAAGGTCACGTGACTTAACTCTGCCTCTGTTGACCCTGGTCAAGTCACTTAAACTCTGAGTTTTGGTTTTCCTAACTATTAAGGGTGTTGGATAAGAATATCTTAGACTTCTAACATTTTACAATTCCAAATGTTTTTAAAAGTTTGCTTAGGTATAGGGCTAACAACAACAACAAAAAAACCCCACAGATAAACAAGCTTTACTTAGAAGGCCATGCACCTGCCAGCGGCCTGCTCCCAGTGTCCTTACTAAACTCACCCTCCGGCACTCACCACTCACTTCTTGGGCGACCTCTTGGTGGGGCTCTGGGGGTTCACACTTCAAGGTGGTTACCCCAGGCAGTAGCTGGGGCCTCTGACACCCCAAAGAGGTTCCTTGATATTCTGTCACCGGTAGGTGCATATCCTGTCCCTGAGTGTAGACAGAAGCCTGGGGACAAAAGGTTCACTTTGAAAAGGAGGGAGACACAAGAGGGAGGAGATATGGGGGTATATGTATACATATAGCTGATTCACTTTGTTATACAGCAGCAACTAACACAACATTGAAAAGCAATTATACTCCAATAAAGATATTAAAAAAGAAAAGAAAAGAAAAGGCATCCTGGTGGGAACTGGACCCAACAGCAGTTAGGGATATCCTCAAGGGAACACCAGAGAAGCTCCATTTAATCCTTAAGGAGCAGCAAGTAAGACAGAGTAGCAAGACAGAGACTTGCTTCACTCATTTGGCGAATATGGGCTGAATGCCTACTAAAAGCCAGGCTCTGTTCTATGTGCTGGGGATATAGTGCCAAAGAAGAGACACAAGACAGGCAAAAATCCCTGCCTAGAAAAACAAAACAAAAACCCAGATGGTTGCTTAACTAGTGGGTGGAAGTTCAATGAGAAATAGGATATGTACACTGTCTCAAAATGTCTCCCACAAATTTCTTATTAATTACAAAGGGGAAAATGGTAACTTTATAGTAGAGAAATCTGACAGATACCACCTTGACCTCATCAGTAATGGGACAATCCATCACCATGTGCCTCCTGATGTGATGCACTGAGGAGACCACAATGTCACTTCTGTGGTATTCTAGCCAAAATGCACAACCTGGGTCTTATCATGAGAAAATACAAGGCAAACCCAAATTGAGGGGCATTCCAAAAAATAACTGGTCTGTACTCTTCAAAAATGTCATTGTTGGGCTTCCCTGGTGGCGCAGTGGTTGAGAGTCCGCCTGCCGATGCAGGGGACATGGGTTCGTGCCCCGGTCCGGGAAGATCCCACATGCCGCGAAGCGGCTGGGCCCGTGAGCCATGGCCGCTGAGCCTGCGCGTCCAGAGCCTGTGCTCCGCAACCGGAGAGGCCACAGCAGTGAGAGGCCCGCGTACCGCAAAAAAAAAAAAAAAAAAAATGTCATTGTTATGACAAAGGAAGACTGAACAACCTTTCCAGATCTAAGAAGACTGAAGAGACGGCAACTAAATGTAATGTGTGATGCTGGACTGTATCCTGGATTGGGGCAAAATTGTCATAAAGAATCCTACTGGGCTATCATGGATGTATCTAAACAAGGACTACTGTTGAGGTGATAGTATCATAAAAATTTTAATTTCCCAAAACTTGATAGTATGTATTCTGGTTATACAAGAGAATATCTTTCTTCTTCAGAAATACACACTGAAGTGTTTAGAGATAAAGGGGTATGGTATCTCCAACTAACTCCAATCTCAAATGGTTCAAGAAAAAAAATGTGTGAGCCTGTGTGTGTGTGTGTGTGTGTACACATATATGTACATATACAGAGAGAGAGAGGGAGCATGTGCTCACACACGAGAGGGGCACATCCTGTAACAAATGTTAACAACTGGTGAATCTGGGTGAAGAGTACACAGTAGTTCTCTGTACTACTCTCCCAAAACTTCTATAAGTTGTAAATTACTTCAAAGTAAAAAGTTAAAACTTAACAGACAAATGTTCGCCATTACATCTCCCAGGCCACCACGCACATTCTCTTCCCACCTGCTGTCCTGAGGCTCCTGTGTCTTTCTCTAGATTCTCCAGCACTGTCACTGCATCTTCCCCGCTCTCCAGAGGATACACCTGCACCCAGGCCTGGAGCTCCTGGGGCAGGATGGTCAGGAACTGCTCCAGCACCAGCAGCTCCAGGATCTGCTCCTTGGTGTGGGTCTCCGGCCGCAGCCATTGATGGCAAAGTTCTTGGAGCTGGGCCAGAGCCTCCCGGGGCCCGGTTACCTCCTGGTAGCAAAACCGCCGGAAGCGCAGGCGGCAAAGCTCCAGAGTGTGGGAGCTGCTGTCCTGTGAGCTGCACATCTGCTCCCATGTGGGATCTTCCTCCTTCACTTTCACAAGGCTGTCTCCATTCTCAGGAGCGGGGCCTGGCGAAGCTTCATCCATGTTGACCTTAAAGGCTAGAAAAAGGTTCACTTAGCTGAGGTCTATGCTCCAGAAATGTTTTTCCAAATGTACATCTGAAGCATAAGAATTGATCAGTAACATAAAAATTATAAGAGCTTCAAAACTCTATGTAACATACTTATATTTTTGTCCCCACTCTAAGTGATGCTCAAAAACTGAGCCTGCTTGTCAATATTATCAGTGAAATTAATGAGAAGTCTACCTTGAATCCTAAGGGAGCTGAGCCCAGAGGCAAGGGATGTAAGGTAAGGGACACCAGGGAAGAAGGGTTAACAATAAGAATGCTTGAGCAGCTTATACTTTAGATGGAGGGAAGGGATAATTTGATCCATGGAGGAGCCAGATGGCTGCCTTTATGGACAGATTAATATACCCTTAAAGTTCATCTATCTCTGCATATTTCTCACAGAATACTCCACCTTAAATGTAGGTGAGGTAGACTGTTTCCAAAGCCTCCATCCCCTAAAACCTGTTATGATGAGATTTTGTCACTTTTCTCATCATGAGGTGGAGTCTACTTTTCCTTCCCTTGAGTCTGTGCTGACCTGTGACTTGTTTTAACCAACAGAATATGGCAGAAATGACAGTGTAAGAGGAAGTGCTCTTGTAGTGCCAGACACACAGCCATGAGACTTCCATGCTGTGAGAAAGCCCAAGCTAGCCATGCAGAGGTCACGTGGAAGAGAACCACGGAGCCCCAGCTGGGCCCAGTCCCCAGCTGATTGAGCAGCAGCCACATGAGTAACTCCAGTAATACTGCCCAGTCAACCCATAGAATCATAAGAATAAGCTGAGGTTGTTTTAAGCCACTAAGTTTGGGGCTTTATTTTTTTATGTAACAATAGATAACAAACGGTAGAAATACTTCAACTTCTGTTTCTCTTCTCACCTGTTCCTTTTGTGATCGCAATCAAAATTCAATATGTCTCTATTCTAAGAACACTTAAATCTCTGTCTGGCTCTGACTTGCCTTTCGTATTCCAAACTCACATCTTGGGCCTCTCCTGCACTGTAATTTCAACACACCCCAAACTGAAATCAGAGTCCCCTCAAAGCTGCACTCACTCTGTATTTTTCAGTTTCTACTGGCATCACCACCACCTTCCATGCATTCAGGCTCAAAACCAGCTTACATATATTATATATAATCACCCTGAGTTCAGTCAATTCTTCCTCCACAACGCCTCTTGCAGCCACTCCTTCCTTTTTACTCCTGCTTTACGATTTACATTCACTATTACAATAATTTTCTGTGTGGTATTCCTGCCGCACCACACACTCCATCATCACTGGATCGATATTTCCTAAAGCACAATTCGAAACATATTCGACACACCTGTCCCACCAAAAAGCGGGCTGAACTAAATTCAAACTCCCCAGGATCTGATCTTAACTGAGTTTGACTTGTGTGTTTGTCACTCGATAAACATTTATCAAGCACGTCATTTTCCAAGCATAACGCTAACCCCATAATAAAAGACATAGACCCTACCTCCAAGAAAGCCATCGTCCTCCCAAATGCCTCGTAACACTGCCAGTTGATACTCAGATTTGTTCCACCAACCTTGTAGTTTATGGCCACGACCAGTCTTCTAACGGTATATTCCCAAGGCTCCGTGCAAATGCCACCCCCAAACCTAATGTACAGACAGTCTTCTGTCCTCTGAGCCACTCAGGTGGAGGGTGTTCCCATGGAAGTGAGCCCAAACCTGCCTCACCAACCCATTTCCCTCTCCAACCCGCATTACGGATCACACCCCGCACCACCGCCACCACCCCTGCCCCTTGAGGACAGGGGTTTATCTTTGCATGACCTCAGCGAGCCCAGGCTTACCTGGTATTCAACAAATACTGGCGGACGTCTTGCCGGAGGCACGTAGATGTACTGGGATGTCGGTAGCCGGGACCTGCGACGGGCCCAGAACGCATCTTACTGCGATCGCCCCCCAGCTCCTAGCGCTTGGCATATAGCGGGCACTCGGTGAGTGAGCGTCTAATTGCTGGTTAACGGACCAAAAGTTCAAGGAACATGCACAACGAAGACATGGCCGACCGGAGGGCGGAGGCCCGGCTCTCCACAGTCGGGATGAGCCAGTCGCCTGTCCCCGCAGGGCCCGGGCGTCTGCCGCTTCCGGCCGTCGGGACCCGGGGTCAGATTTCCCCTCCTGCCGCGCGAGCAGCCGAACCTCAGCCCGGCCGGCTCCATGCCTCTCTAGGAATGCGGCCGCACGTCTCACTGGTGCGCCTGGCGGACCCCCGCAGCCCCCGCCCGCCCTGCTCAGTTGCTGAGTCCCCACCAGGCCATGGGGATATTCCCAGCCTGCCCCTCATTTCTGCAATCATTTCAATTAAAAACCAACTCGATGATGAAGACAAAACTGAGTTTCTGTCTTTAGAGTCCTCACAGGCTGCTGGGGGAACAGATTAATAACGATTACAATACAGCAAGCAGCACAAATTTTAAAAACTTAAATATACAGATCATATATGTACAATTAAAACACAAGGTGCATAGAAACTATAAAATGAAAAGTATCCCACTCCCCATTTAACCATTGTTAATATTTTGTGTATATCTTCCCAGGACGCTAACAGCCACATAGTAGCGCTCATTAAACATCTGTTTAATAAGTATGTATTTTAAAACACCTCTGGCATCACAATGTAATTTTGCACCTTATCTTTTTCAGTTAAGAAAGCTTGGAGATCTTTCCATACCACTTTATCTTTTAACAGCTAATTAGTATTCCATTGTATGAGTTAATTTACTTAACTATTCCTACTATATTTTTTCTTTGTTAAGTAGAGAACACCATTGAATATCTTTACATGGTTTTATGAGTATATTTCTGGGGTAAATACTACACACTGAAATTTATTTGTCAAAGGGCATGTGCATTTAAATTTTGATATACAGCTCCCTTATTTAATTTTTAAGGGCACTGCTGTTTAAGAGTAAAAGGAGAATCTAATAGAATAATTCAGCCAAGGTGAACATGGCGGTTCAAAATCAGAATTAACATGTTACTTACCAACCAATTAACATGTGAAAAGACTTTCAATTTTGACAGTAAAACTATTCTTTAAAAACTCTTTAAAAAGCAGACCCAGGGGGCTTCCCTGGTGGCGCAGTGGTTGGGAGTCCGCCTGCCGATGCAGCGGATGCCGGTTCGTGCCCCGGTCTGGGAGGATCCCACGTACCGCGGAGCAGCTGGGCCTATGACCCATGGCCGCTGGGCCTGCGCGTCTGGAGCCTTGCTTCGCAACGGGAGAGGCCCGCGTACCGCAAAAAAAAAAAAAAAAAAAAAAAAAAGCAGACCCAGGGACCTCCCTGGTGGCGCAGTGGTTAAGAATCTGCCTGATAATGCAGGGGACCCGGAAGATCCCACATGCCGCGGAGCAACTAAGCCTGTGCTCCACAACTGCTGAGCCTGCGCTCTAGAGCCTGTGAGCCACAACTACTGAGACCACATGCCACAACTACTGAAGCCCATGTGCCTAGAACCCATGCTCTGCAACCAGAGAAGCCACCGCAATGAGAAGCCCGCACACCGCAAGGGCATCGAAGAGTAGCCCCCGCTCGCCACAACTAGAGAAAGCCCACGCGCAGCAACGAAGACCAACGCAGCCAATAAGTAATTAATTAATTAAAAAAAAAAAAAAGACCCAAACAGAAATGGCTGACCAGTAGAAGACACTGCTGCAATACAGTTAGTCTTCCTGGACTTCTGCTCTCTGAAAAGATTTTTAACTGCCTTTTAGGGTGTCTAGGATGTCTTACATTGCAAGCAAAACCCCAGTCAAGATCTGTTATAACATTTGCCCTTTGTTCAACGTTTCTATAATTTTCAGGAATAAATAAGGAAAACATGTTATTTAAATATATCTGTATCCAAAATTTTGCCCAGGTGGTTATGGATCTGCCCCAGGGTACAGATGAGAACACCATTTCCTTTGGAACCATAAGGAAGAATTAGGTTAAGGTGTCAATGAACTTAGAATGCTTATAATACCTATACTATGGAATCATCATGAAAAGAGAAAGCCAAAATAAATTTTCCATATATTTAAGGTATATATCAATTGTTCATATTTTGAATCTTTTAATTATCTTTGCTTTTTAATGAGAATAATAAAGATATTCCATGTTCTTTCCTTAAACTGAACAGAATCAAATAGATTTAAACTATGACATGGAGCTAAATGTTTAGGTACAAACCTCAGCACACCCATCAAAACTCTTGGAAAATCCCTGTTATCAACTTAATTTTACTCATAAAGGCAGAATAAAGACACATACCTTTATGGTTTCCTAAGCAATGGAACATGACTGACTTTCCATGAAATTCTTTAATTTCTCAAAAAATTACAGCTGCTTCTCCTGCTGATTTGGTCCTCCTCCAGATAATGGTATTAACTGTTGCTCTGCTCAGCTTGCATCCACTCAGATCCGAGTGGGAAGTGGGCCAAAGACTCCTAAGTGCCAGGCACCTCCCCGGTGACGCAGTGCTTAAGAATCTGCCTGTCAACGCAGGGGACCCTGGTTTGATCCCTGGTCCAGGAAGATCCCACATGCCGTGGAGCAACTAAGCGCACGCCTAGAGCCCATGTTCCGCAGCAAGAGAAGCCACCACAATGAGAAGCTCACCACAACAAAGAGTAGCCCCCTCTCCTCAACTAGAGGAAGCCCGCGCGCAGCAATGGAAGACCCCACGCAGCCAAAAATAATAAAAAAAAAAATCTATATCTATATAAAAGGCCCCCAAATGCCTATTTCAGCCTTCACTCTCCCCTTTACTCTTAGTGACAGAAGACTGATTTTCAGCCGGGCATTCTGCAACCCAGAATAAGACACACTTTCCAGCTTCCCTTTTCTAAGATTTGGCCTATGATACAACCGCTGAAGTGATTTACAGGAAGGCTGCTTAAAGGGAGCTGACTGACCAGGAGGAGTCTCTTTTGTCCTTCTGCCTTTTGTCCACATTTTGCATGTGATGGCTGGAGCTTCAGCAGCCATCAAGGATGATGACCTTAAGGAATGATGGCATGAAAGGCAGAAGCTGGGTTCCCTAGTGATGTCATGAAACCACCTTACCAGTGCTGGACTGCTGTCTCTGGCCTTTTCTATTTAAGAGAAAAACGAACTTTTATTACATCATTCCCACTTTTTTTTGTTGTTTTTAAACTATACTCAGCTGAACAGAAACCTCAGCAAAATATGAGGACTCACCAGTCTTCCCACTCACGTGACAGAGTGAGAAGTACCCCAAGCAGCTACCACCAATCAGCAAGTGATGTTTATCATCCTGGTGATATATTCAGAAGTGGACTTCCCTAAGCTTAATATTCTTCATCATTACCATGACATTTTGGCATTCACAACATGAAGATCATGATCTCTTCCAAGCTGTTTTTCTGATTTGACTTTCAAGATTCCAGAACAAGCAGCATTTTAAAATTCTGTCCTCAGTATTAAAGGAAAAAAGTCCAATTTCTTTCCCCATTTTTTGAAGTTTCTATGCAGCAGCCACTATACTGACACTGGAGTTATGAAGTAAGACAGTTGCTACTTGGATTAATTCAGCCCAGTTCATTCAAATGGCTTATGAAATCTCTTCCATAGTCTAAATAAAACCTTACTCTCTAACTTGAATCAATGAGGTATTATGGCAGGGATGGGGCTGCAAAAGGTAAAATTAGATCATCTTTGCTTTCCAAAATGCTGATTGGGGGTAGGGAAGGAGAGGATAATGCTAGGGGCAGGCAGGGTAATAAAACCAGTGGGCGAAAATGTTTACCATTAACCTGTGCTTTAAGATACCTTTGAGTGTCATATATTTCCAAACGTCATTGGTTTTATTGTATAGGAGTCTGTTGCTGTAGCATATGCGAAAATATCAACCTGCTCTTTTTCTGTTTAAGCCTGTAAATCTGTGGACACTTGATTCATTGCTGACTTAAAGCCCTCACTCAATCATGAGGCTCTCTACTACTTGGAGATGCATAGCTATGCATTTAGCATGCTAAAGGCTCTGAGAAGTCCTGCAGTAAAGAATGCTATTTACCTTTGATCCCCCAGGGTCTAGGGTGAAAATTACTGTGGCCCAAAGCTGACAACAAGGAAAACGAAGGAAAGAGAGAGGAGGCAGATAGCCTCCAACTTGGTCCCCAAGAGTTCTCTGCCAGAGTTGGCTAGAGTGCCTTTCCTGAAGTGCCGGCTTGCTTGTTAATGTACTGTCTCTGATGGTCCGTAAGGAGAGGACACCTCATCAAGCCTGTTTGTCTTTGTGGTGATATCTCTGATGTTGAAAAAGACCTGACCTCTGTCTGAAGGCTTCTCCACATTCATTACACTCGTACGGTTTTTCCTCGTTGTGGATTCTCACGTGCTGAGTAAGGTGTGAGTTTAGTCGGAAGGCCTTCTGGCATATGGTACACTTGAAAGGTTTTTCTCCAGTGTGAATCCTGTGGTGTCGAATAAGGTCTGAGGTCAAACTGAAGGCTTTCCCACACTCGTTACACTGATGGCTTTTGGAGTGGCTGTGGATTCTCTGATGGTGGGTGAGGAGTAGGGCCTGACTAAAGGTTTTCCCACACTCCTTGCACTCACAGGGCTCCTCCTGACTGTGAATTCTCTGGTGTCGATTAAGGTGAGAGCTGCGCCGAAAGTTCTTTCCACAGTGGATACACAGGTAAGGTTTCTCTCCAGTATGGATTCTGAGATGTTCCAAAAGGCCTGCATTCTGGCTAAAGACTTTTTCACACTCCTTGCACTGATAAGGCTTCTCGCCAAGATGGATTTTCTGATGTCTGACAAGGTGTGAACTTCTCTGAAAGGTTTTCCCACACTCATGACACTGATGACCCTTCTCTCTAGAGTGGATTTTCTGATGTCCAGTAAGACTAGAACTCTGACACACTTCAGATTCACAGAGCTTTTCTCCCCTGTGTGAACCTTCATGCTTAATCAGGTCTGAGTGCTGGATGAACCCCTCCCCACATTCTGAGCATTTATAGTCAGTCTTCTCCTTGGCCTTGGCCTGCTGCCTATCCAAGTTAGAGTCCTCATAATAAGCCTCTTTGGGTTCAGATATTTTCCCAGATGATTCCACTCCTCCACAGGAGTCTGTCTCTACAACCAGCTTCCCATTCTCAATCCTTGTCTCCTCACCTGAAACATTAAATATATACCACCAGTTACTTGTTTTTTGGTGCTTAGGAAAAGGAATCTACAATTAGGAGGAAAAAAATTGAATCAAGCCATGTGTGCAAAGTGGAAATGTTGTGGGTGCTGGTGTTTGCATAGAACATACATGGAATGATACATAAGAAACTGTTTAACAGTGGCTGCCTTTGGGGGATTATGGTGAGAGGCAACTTATTTTAAATGGTTTGAGGTTTATCATGTGATACGCACATCTATACATACATACACACAAACAGAAATTAGCAAGCAAGCAAACTGTCATAAAGGGCATGGCTGTATGTTCTTGATAATGGCCTCATGTGGAAAATTAGAAAGCTAGGTCAACTGAGTACCCTGGGGCCAATAAGAAAGGGCTAGCACCAGAAATGAAGAAATAAACTGGAAATGAAGACATGCAGACGTGGTGCCAATTTTATCATGATTAACTGCGTAATCTTAGGTAATTCCTCTGGGCTCAGTCTCCTCACTAATAAATCAAAAACACTGGGCCACAAGGCCTTGAGGGTAACATGAAGTCCACAAAAATGTCTTAGCCTTTCCTGATCTCCTTGGATGGCAGTAACTGCTTTCCTGTGTGGTTCAATGGAGCTATTATATCTCAGTGCTGTAATAATTTGCTTATATGTCTGGAACATAAGACATATAAGCAAATTATAACAATGTGTGCTGAATGAAACCTTAGCTCAGACACACAGGGAAGAGGGTGAGAGGGAAGAGTAGATAGGATAAGTCTTTTAAGTCCAGGAGCCTGAAAGGGGATGCAAAGTCAGAATGAGAGAGGAAAAGGGGAGATGGATGGAGAAAACAGAAGAGGGAGCATCTAAGCAGCACTCATAACAAGCAAATGAGGGTTACCCCGTGTAAGCAAGATAAAGGCAGCAGATCATTTAATGAGTGAGAGTAGATGAGAAAGTGAAGGGTGTAGGAAGGAGACATCAGGGAAAGTAAAAGCACATGTGGGAGAGAGAAGATTAAAAACATGTACTATGTGTAAAGGCCTTTTGCAAGAGGATGAAGTAGGCTCCATGGGGGAGGGAGTGAGAGTTAAGGGATGAGAACAAGAGAAGTTCTTTTCCAGTGATTTTATAATGACATACACAACTAAAAGGGGAGGCAGGGGCCTCCAAAACTGAAAAACAACCTGAACTTGAATATAAAATAATGGGGCTTCCCTAGTGGCGCAGTGGTTAAGAATCTGCCTGCCAATGCAGGGGACACGGGTTCGAGTCCTGGTCCGGGAAGATCCCACATGCCATGGAGCAACTAAGCCCGTGCACCACAACTACTGAGCCTGCACTCTAGAGCCCACAAGCCACAACTACTGAGCCTGCACACCACAACTACTGAAGCCCGCGCACCTAGAGCCTGTGCTCCGCAACAAGAGAAGCCACCGCGATGAGAAGCCCGTGCACCGTAACGAAGAGTAGCCCCCACTCGCCACAACTAGAGAAAGCCCGCATGCTGCAACGAAGACCCAACGCAGCCAAAAGTAAATAAATAAATAAAAGAAGAATATAAAATAACATTTTCAACAGATCTAGAGGGTAAGGAACAGTTTCAAGAATCTACTATTGCTAAATCTACTTTTCATACTTAAACACCCATCACTGATTACACGGCATAAATTCATTTCTGCAAGGCTGTTTAGAAAAGGTAGGCCTCTCTCTTTCAGTGGCTTTACTCAGAAAGCTTCCAGAAGAAGAGGACTTTTGAAGCAGACTCAGAAATTGAGCAGGGGGAGTAGGTAGTAGGTAAAAGGAGCCTTTAGAATTGAAATCAGCCATTCATCAAATAGACATTTACTGAAGGTCTACTCTAGTCCAGGGACAGTAGCAGACTCAGGAAACAAAACAAAGCCCATGCCCTTTTGGTCTGGTGGGAGAAAAAGAGAAGTAAACCAGCAACTCTAATATAATACGATCAGTTCCGTGGTAGGAGAAAACTTGGAGCTCTAGCAGCAGAGGTGGGGAAACTGATCCAGACTTGGAGAAATTAGGGAAGGACAAAGAAAGTGATATCTGAGCTAGGTCCTGAAGGATGAGGAGGAATTAGCCAGGGAGAGTGAGGAAAAAGTATTCCAGACAGAAGAGGAGCAAATGGGAAATGGAATGCAACTCAACATGAGGGGAACACACAGTGTGATCAGGTGGGACAAAGGGTGATTAATTAGCCCAATGTGTCTAGGACTGAGGGGTTTCCCAGCACATGCAACAGCTGGAGCTAAAAGTCGCAAGCAAATCGGAGCAAGCTGGTGATGCTAGTGGACATGGGGCTGCAAGGTCTGCAAATGCCAGAACATGCCGTGTGAGGCCTTTGTTAAAGGCTATTGGGAGTCACTGAAGGTGGTGGGTTGGTTTTTATTTTTTACTTTTTATTATGAATTTTTCAAACATCAAAAAAAATTGAAAGAATAACATTACTTAGCTCACTGAAGGGCTTTAACGAGGAGAGCAACATTAATGAATGTGTTTAAATGACAGAGAATGAACAGGAGGTAATTTAACTTCAGTGGAAGCACTAAAATGACAGACAGTAAAACAAAAAGAGAAGCAGGGCTTGTATCAGACTGGAAAGAGGAGAAAATGAAAGGGATAGAAATTAGAAAGAGAAATTCAGAGTCAACGAAAATATGGTAGAGCAAAATAAAATAATTCAGGTAACATTTAGAAGTAAAAGACAGTAGTCGTTTACAGTAATTTGAATGTGGTAAGAAAAAATGAGTAATGAATCATGTGGCTGGAATTCTTTGCCTTGGGTAAGAAACTAGCACTCCTTTTTTAATTCACCCCGACAGTAATGGGGAGAAGAGGAAGGTGAACGTCTACACAGGAGAAGCATTCAGTTTTAACTGAAGAAAAAAAAACCCCAGGGCTTCCCTGGTGGCGCAGTGGTTGAGAGTCCGCCTGCCGATGCAGGGGACACGGGTTCGTGCCCTGGTCTGGGAAGATCCCACATGCCGCGGAGCGGCTGGGCCCGTGAGCTATGGCCGCTGAGCCTGCGCGTCCGGAGCCTGTGCTCCAGCAACAGGAGAGGCCACAACAGTGAGAGGCCCACGTACCGCAAAAACAAAACAAAACAAAAAACACCCAAACTAGAAACATCCAAAAACAGAAAGAAGGATTAGGGGAAAAGGAAATGTCTGGGGTGATGGAAACTTTTATATCTTGATTGTGGTGATCATTAGACAAGTACAATTATTTCATGTTTGTGAAAAGTCATTGGCCTGTACACTTACAAAGAGTGAATTTTACTGCATGTAATTTACACCTCAGTAAACCTGACTCAAAACAAGAATAAGACGCAAAATGCCAAGTGTGCTGAGCAGGGCCTCGGGTGCGGGGGGGACCATGAAGCCCACCACATCTCACATGCAGGAAGATGCAGTCTACTTCTTACCCTTCTGTCTCTTGGGCTTGGGAATTTCACCCTCAGGCTGGACCTGCTGCTTCAGCACTGCTTTCAGAGGGGTCGTCTCCTCCACAAGCATTTTCTGTTTCTTTGCCTGGTTTGGGTCCTAGGGATGATTAGGTACACGTGGGTTTAGGAGGAAACTGCTGTTCAGAAAAACACTTCTGTGTTAGAAAAGAGAGCGAAGAGAAACCACAGAAGGGCAAAGAAAAGAGGCTGGAGAAGCTGGAGCACATTCAGTTTCCTCCCACCAGAGACGGGTAAGGCTGAGGTAAGACCTTCAGCAATGAACAGCCAGACTGAAAAGAAAGCTTGGCTGAACCAAAGCTTAGCGATTCTCCCACTGGTGAGCTCATGGCCACCGCTCTGGCCAGAGGTCTCAATTCCTGCTTTCCTACAAAAGAGCACATCTGACCCTTACCACCTGTTGTTCTGTTCCTCTCAGTTCTGGCTGCAAATCCTCCAGTACAACAACCACATCTTCCCCACTCTCTGGGTGATGCTCCCGCACCCGGGCCTGCAGCTCCTCGGGCAGGATGGTCAGGAGCTGCTCCAGCACCAGCAGCTCCAGGATCTGCTCCTTGGTGTGGGCGTCGGGCCGCAGCCACTGTCGGCAGAGCTCCCGGAGCCGGCTCAGCGCTTCTCGAGGTCCTGTGGTCTCTTCATAGCGCAACTGCCTGAACTGTTTGCACAGTGGCTCCTGCCCGAGGCCTGCGCCGTTTCCTTGCAGCTTGGCCCCCTGTTCCCGAGGAGAGCGGTTATCCTCCTTCACTAAGTGAAGTCCCTCCTTCTTCAGATTCAGAGGAGCCGGGGAAGGAGTGGTTACCAATACTGTTGCCATCCCCAGCTTCAGACTGCTCTCTCTGTTCTGGAGAACTTTCTTTTGACTGCCTCCTCAGGGATACCCCTGAAAATGCAATAACAAGAATCACAGAAACAGTAATAGTATAGTAGTAGTAATGATAATAACAACAATAGCAACACCCCTTTGTTGGGTTTATACATTTCCAATAATTACTATCCTTTTTTTTTCTCTCTGAAACAACCATACAAAATGAGAAGACTCTGTTTTACAGAAGACTACCAGCTAACATAGCAGGAATAACAGATTTGAAAAAATCACCATTTTGTAGCCCTTGAGGAAATAACTGTTTCAATCAAGGACCACAAATGGGTGAAATCATTGGGTGACAGGAGTAGGGGGAAAGGACAAGCTTATAGTCTCAGAGAATCACCACACTGATTGCTTATGAATTACAAGGGGAAGAGTGGAGCTATCTGGCAGTCACAAACTTAATCAAATGAAACCTAGTAACACCAACAGCAAGACAACTGAGCTTGTGCCTTATCACTTAGGTAGCATTTTTACTAAAAGTGTTTAACATGAATCTAACAATGAGGAAACTTTCAGATAAATCCAGAATGTCCAGAATGCAGCTTCTCTACAATAGGCATGTACTCTTCCAAACAATCAATATCGTGAAAATAAAAAGAAGGTGTGGGGAAGGTATTTTTCTAGATTAAAGAGATACAGCAAAATGCAATGTGTGAAATTTGCTCTTAAGTTAAAAAAAAGATACAAATATGTTTTGAAGAATTCAGAAATCTGAATATGAATAATATATATATATGCAAACTATGGCCCAGCCGACCAAATAGGGCCCAAAGGCTGTTTTTGTACATAAAACTTTACTGGAATACAGCCAAACCCATTTGTTTAGATAGTGTTTACATCTGCTTTCACAATACACTGCAGGACTGAGTACTTGAACAATGGCGCACTGACCCCTGTGTAGTCAAAAATCCGTATACTACTTACTATTTCTGCCTCAAACACAAAAGGAACTGGTAGATGACCAAGGGTAGGAAGCTGAAACAGCTTGGATAGGATCAGGATTCAAACTCTAGTTCTTTTGACTCCACATATTGTGATCTCTAATCAAATACAAACTTTTCCCCACACTTAAAGACCTATAAAATGAAAACACAGGTATTGATACTATTGATATATTTATTGAAAAAATCCGCACATAAGTGGACCCATGCAGTTCAAACCCTTCTGTTCAAGGGTCAACTGTAGTTGCCATAGAGATCGTATCACCTGCAAAGCTCAAAACATTTACCATCTGGCCCTTTACAGAAAAAGTGTGTAGATCTTAAGAGTTTTCTCAGGTGGTCACGTAAGAGAATATCCTTATTCTCAGGAGATGGTACTAAAACTTATTTTCAAATGTTTTGGGGAGGGGGGATTATGGGGGGTGGTGTGTGGAGAGAGAGAGAGAACACAAATGTAGCAGGAAGTTCACAGCTGCTGCTATATGAGGGGTATATTGTATTAATTATACTACTCTTTCAAATTTTCAGTAGATTTGAAAATTCTCCAAATGTTGAGAGGGGAAAAAAGACACAAAATGAGTAAAACTGCTTGTAGGTTCATTAATTAAAGCCAGTTTCAGAATTAACTAAAAGAATATATGGATATTCATAACTCATCTCATTTACAGATTGTCTACAATGTGCCAGACTCTCTTAGTTGCTGAGACACAGAGATAAAAGAACTCCTTGGCCTTTACAGCTCTCTGCTCCGTAAGAAATCTCAAGTGAATTAGCAGGTCAGAAAAGGCTTTCTGAAGCCCCCTGCCCCCACCCCGGCCCCTTGCAGGTCTGCGGGACTAAGCGTCTAGGAGGCGCACTCGTGGCAAGAATCAAGAGCAGGAGGCAGCGAGGATAGGTCCAGGAAAACGGAGAAGTGGAGCAGCCTGTGCAGAATGCAGAGCAAGACCGCCCTTTGGGAGGGGGCGAAGGCCACCAGCCAGCAGGAAATAATAGACAGGGACAGGCTCGCCGACTTGCCCCTAATTTCCCATGGGCCATACCCAAGAGGCAGGTCAACGATGGGATGGGTGGAGATGGAGATGATATGGAAATGTTCATGGAGATGAGAGAAATCAGGAGAAAACTTAGGGAGCTGCAGTTGAGGAACTGTCTGCGTATCCTTATGGGGGAGCTCTCTAATCACCATGACCATCATGATGAATTTTGCCTTATGCCTTGACTCCTGCCATTTTCCACGAGATTAATACTGTGATTCCCATTTTCATTCTCCTTTTCCTTACATTTTCCTGATATGCCTTTACTGATCCGTTTGCTGTGAACCTTATGTAATTTCCATGTGTCAGGTGGGTTCTGTGTTACCAGCTTCTCACTGGAGGTTGCCTGGGCACCCAATCTAAGTTTCTGTCAACAGTAGAGTTTCACCCATTTGCATGGGAAAATGTAAAGCTAATAAAGCAATTAAATAGCAAAAAAAAAAAAAAAAAAAAGAAAGAAAAGGTTTTCTGGAGGTGAGTCCTTCTGACTCTTACAAGACAAGTGAAAGTTAGGCAAGAAAATCGCGAAAGGGTTTTTCAGACAGAAAAGTCTGAGCACAGAACTGTTGGAAAACCTCACATGTTCAGGGTAGTTGTTAGTTACGGCTGGGAAAAGGCTAAGTGGGCTGGAACCCTGGGAAACACCTACATGTAAGGAAGAGAAGTAAGAAGGAACAACTGCAGAGGTAGGAAAACAAGGATAGTAGTATCTAGAAGGCCAAGGGGATCTGTTTCTGTAAGTGTGGAGTGATGGAAAGAGCCTGGGCCTCAGACAGGCCTGGGTTCTAGTCTAGCTCTGTCACTTACACTGTTTGTTTACTCATTTGTAAAATGAAGGTAATATCTAATTCACAGAGATGTTTTGAGGTAAATGAGATAATAATTGTAAAGAATAGTAACTAAATAGTGGTACAGCTCTTTTAGAATTTGTTTAGCAGGTTTTCTGGTCCGCACTGGAACATCCCCCCACCCCCAGAAAAAGAATAGCAACTGACTGATTTATAACTGGATTATAAAGAGGCAGTGTTCGAGAGTGAAATGTTATAGGAAGGTGCGTTCACCTACAAACTGACATATGCACTTAATTAAAAAACAAAGAGGTCATTGTGACCTCTGTGAAGGCAATTCTGGTCATGGGATAGGGAGGACAGTCACCTTGCCACAGGAGAATGAGAAAATGGCAAGAGTAAGCAAAAATTACTTTCAAAAAATAGGACATTGAAAGGAAGGAGAGAAATAGGACATAAGATAGGAGGGGGTAATGTAGAGGACAGGTATGTCTGTAAGTTCAATTACTATCTTTATGCTGATGACTTCTTTATTTTTCAGCCCAGATACATCAAGAGTGCCAGATCTATATTTCCTTCTGGCTATCTGGTTTCTGGATACCTTACAAAAGCCTTTCAAACCCAACATGTCAAAACTGAACTCAGAGAATTCCACCATCGTCCTTTGAAACAGGCTCTTGGTATGTGTAGAGTCAGCATTCTTGATTTTGACAACTCTTGAGTGACTCTAGAAATCAGTGACTAGTGTCTGCCAATTGCTGGCACACACTTCTGAACCAATATGCGTGAGGCTCAGTTAGTGGCTGTGGCCAGTTAGGTTCCAAATTCCAAATATATAACAGCTAGCTGAAAAATATCACCCAGCTGTTATATATTCCTGGATGTGTATTAGAGTAGCACTCCCAGCTGATATTTTTCTGTCAAAAATGGACTTATAATTCAAAAAGCCAATCCTGCTGCAGTTGACCCTTGAACAACACAAGTTTGAACTGCGCAGGTCCACTTATACTGATACATGGATTTTTTTTTTTTTCCAATAAATAGGCTGAATCTGCAGTTGGCTGAATCTGCGATGCGGCCTTGTGAATACAGAGGACTGACTGTAAAGTTATACTCAGATTTTCGACTGCACTGGGGGTAGGAGCCCTTAACCCCGGCATTGTTCAAGGGGCAATGGAACTCTTAATGAAACTGAAAAAAAAAGTCTGCGAAAGTAATGATTCTTAGACAGAAAATAAAAATGGTTAATTTTATGTGACAACTTGACTGGGCCACCGAGTACCCAGATATTTGGCCAAACATTACTCTCGTGTTTCTGTAAAGGCGTTTTTGGATGAGATTAACATTTAAATCAGTCGACTGAGTAAAGCAGATCGCTCTCATTAATGTGAGTGGGCTTCACCCAATCAGCTGAAGGCCATAATAGAGGAAAAAAAAAAAAAATGCTGACTTTCCCCTAGTAAGAGAGAATTCTCCCTGCCTGACAGCCTTCAAACTGGGACCGGCTTTTTTCCTGCCTTCCTACAGTCTGTTCTCATCATGAGTTCCCAGCTGTAGATGCTTTAAAACATGTCAGCTGTTTTTCCTTTGCTTAAAATTTTCCGACAACTCTTCACGCCAAGAAATGACCAAATTCCTTACACAATACAATGCCCACTTTTTCTACAGGCCTCCTCCCACCCCCCAATCTTTCTGATATCATCTTCTACACACTTCCCCCTTGTTCACTGCGCTCCAACCACGCTGGTCTCCCTGCTATTCCTCGAACATGTTAAGCAAGCTCCCGCTTTAGGGCCTTTGCACTTGCTGTTTCCCCCTGCTTAGAAAATTCGTACCCCCAAAGGCCACACAGATCTTTTAACCTCCCTCAGGTTTCTGCTCAAATGTTACCAAGGTTTACCTTTAATAGGTATTTAAAATTGAGCTCAGTGGATGAAAAATATGCAGCAGAAGGTTGTGCCCCAATAACTAGATCCACAGCATCATTCCCCTCCTAGGGCCCAGGATTGACACCTCTCGCCCGCCCCCGCCCCAAGTCCACACGGCCTCTCTGTCGGGTAAGGCTTCCCTGCACTTCCACCCTCAGGGAATCAGTTAATCCCCAGCCCACGGGCTGCAGTTCCTCCCCAAGCTGGGGCACAGTCACCACTCACCGCTCCAACGACCGGCAGGAAGGGCCAAACGCTGTCAACCCCCTCCTTAGCTCTTTGCTGATCTCCGACTCTCGCTCCGCGGTTCACTTTAGCGTCGCTCTAGGACTGCCGGAGGACCGCGGCTCGATGGCCTTCTGCTCCCGCCTCGCAGGAGGCGGCCAAGCTCCCAACGGTTGGCTGAACGTTCTCCAAGCCCCGCAGCTGAGAGGGGCGTCCCGTTGTGCGCTTACTGTTTTTTCATTTTTTAAGCCGAAATTTATTTTATTCATGTAAAAAACGGGCCAGCTCACTTTACTGTTATCACAAGCAGCTGGCGTTCCACTTTGCTTACTCACGTAATTAAAACACGGACACATATATTACCATGTCTTCCCAATTTAAAAAGTCATCAAATACAGTGGAAAAAATAAATGTCGAAGTATTTTGAAGATTAAATTTAACAATGAACGTATATTTGTATTGAAGGGTTTAAGGTAATAAAAAATTCAGAATTGTTACAAAACGCAAGTTCGTGAGCTGGACGAACAGTGAGGCCAAACCAACCAAAACGTCGGAGTCTGGAACAGAGAAAGGTTTATTGCAGGACCAAGCAAGGAGAACGCGCGGTCCGTGCTCAAAACACCCCCAACTCGCCAAAGGTTTTCAGCAAAGCATTTTTTTTAAAAGCCAGGTGACGGTGGTCAAGCTCCTGCACACTTCTCTGATTGGTTGGTGTTGCGGTAACAAGGCGGTTAACATTATCAGTTCTTAGGCGCCTGTAGGTCTGGGGGCTCATGATCATCAAGTAGTTAATTTCTTCCATTTGGTGGTAATTTTAGCATCTGTAAAACAACTCAGGAAGAATGCATCAGATACTATTATCTATGTATCTATACTTCAGAGAGGAGCCACAGCAGAGGATATGGGGGAGGTGTCTGTCCTGGGGAGGCCCCATAGGGTCCTGCTCAGTTACAGTCTATTACTATGGGAGAGAATAATCAACGATTATTCTCTGCAATGTATGGGGGTGAAGGGGTGGTGCAGGGGATCATATATCACTACAAAAATAAATTCTGCAGAAGAAAACAAATATTCCCTCTCTTGCCCACCTCATCACAGACTGTATTTTTATAGTCTGTGAACAAAATAAACCCTTTAAAAAACCTGAACAAACTTTGGTTTCATCATTGATAATTTTGAAACAAATATCATACTAACCATGGTTTTATGACATAATTCATATTGTTTCCAGCCTGAAATTTTCGTAACAGGAAAGAAAAAAAAATTCTATCATCAGGAGAGTTATCTTCTCCTTGAGGGTCAGAGCTCGAAAATATCTTTTAAAAGTTAAAGTAGGGCTTCCCTGGTGGCACATGCCGCGGAGCGGCTGGGCCCGTGAGCCATGGCCTCTGAGCCGGCGTGTCCGGAGCCTGTTCTCCGCAACGGGAGAGGCCACAACAGTGAGAGGCCCGCGTACCGCAAAAAAAAAAAAAAAAAAAAAAAAAAAAAATGAAGTAAAATATATTTACTTAAAAGCTTTTCCTGGGTTTCCCTGGTGGCGCAGTGGTTGCGAGTCCGCCTGCCGATGCAGAAGACACGGGTTCGTGACGCGGTCCGCAACGATCCCACATGCCGCGGAGCGGCTGGGCCCGTGAGTCACGGCCGCTGAGCCTGCGCATCCGGAGCCTGTGCTGCGCAACGGGAGAGGCCACAACAGTGAGAGGCCCGCGTACCACACACAAAAAACAAACTTTTCCTTAGGCTAACAAATCTAGTCAATGCAAATATTTTACTAATTAGAAGTTAATATTCTGTCCTGAAGGGAAAACATACAACTGATTTTTCAAATTTATAAATTAGTGCTTTCCCCCCCAAAAATTATGCAAGGAGTAAACATAAATTTTAATTTTAAAAGGGAGTAAATGTATTCTAATTCATTTACCCGCTTTCAAACTCCCTACCATGGCTGGCTTCTTAAATGTCACTCATATTATCAAGGCTGAGATTATTGGCATTGCGTTGTTTATCCCATGAAAATAAATACACTTAATGTAGCTTGACAAACAAGAGTTTTTCAACAAAAATTCAAGGTGTGCATTTTTATGTAGTCTGTTTGTATCTTTTGGAAGGGGTAGAGGTAGAAAAGGTGAGAACAAATCAAAATGCAATTTTTACCAGGACAGAGCTACATTTCACTAATAATACGAATCAATTTTCGAACTTGAGATTTTCATTTTCCAGGATTATCCTCATTTTTGTAAACAAAACTGTCGTCTATATGTTTCCATCAGGTCCATTCATAGGATATTTAAAATAAAAGCTTCCTTTTCTATATGATCAGAGGCACTGTTGCATTACAGCCATGAGTTACAAGTATCCCAGTAGCATGTAAAATTCTTTGATGGCAGGGATCAAGCCTAACTTGCTGTTTGGTCTATCCCTAATATCTGCTATAGTGCCTAGCACATAGAAAGCACTTATAAATATCTTCCCTTTGATTCAATAATTCCACTTCTAGATGGCCATTTTTAGATGACCCAAAGGACTTTTGACCCAATAATTAATTCTATTTCTAGATGAGTATGATACAGATAATACTCTCATACATCCACAAAGATTTTCACTGCAAGTATTGTATAATACCAAAATACAGAAAACATCTTAAACATTGGATAAAACATGGTTCTTCCATACAATAGAATATTATAAAGTCATTAAAAAGAGATAGATTTACATGCATTGATATAAAATATCTCCAATATATATTGTTTAGTGAAAAAAGCAAGGTATAGATCCATCTGTATAGTGTGGTACGGTTTGTTTCTAAAAATGGAAATATACATATGTAACAAGGCGGCTTTCACCCAACTCTCTTTGGGGAAAATCTCAAGCTAGTGTGGTCCAGAGTCAATCAAGTCACATACTGGGGTAAAAGTGCCCTTCTACATCACTCTGCCCTGCCAGATTCTAGAACTGCACTCCTTCTCCTTCAGCTCTGTGGGGTTACCAGGGTCTGGAGCCTTGAAAAGGGGCTTATCCAAATTAGCTTGGTTAGCGCTGAAGTCTCAGAGTTCAGGAAGATGTCACTGGATGACAACAAAAGCCTTACCACAGAACATGAGTGGAGCTCACTCTAAAAGTCTTTTCCAGCATTGGTGCTAGCCAGTCTCTCAATGCTAACTCTCTTGCCCACCTGGTCCCACCTGATCTGATCTCCTTTTCATGAGCTCCTCCTTTATTCTCATTTTGTTCTTTCTCCTCCTAGTCTAGCTGGTGCCTAATCTACTCTTTGGAATACTCAAGCACTCTGGATCGTTATCTTTTTTATGTCTATTTTTATGGATAAATCCTATCACCCCTTCAATCAGGTACTCAGCTTCTAAGTCAAAGCCAAGCTTTTCTTCAAGAAAACTTTGGCTTTCAGCACCTGTACTCTCTAGTCTATATTTAAAAAAAAATCATTCAAAACTGTAGTGGGCATTTGTTGGTTGCCTACCCCCCCTTCCCAACATTACTCTGATTTTCACTCAGGTATCCATTCCTTGCCCATGTAGCCCATTAGGGTGACAAAACCTGCAGATTCAGGAGTAGGCCATTCTATTTCCCTTGCAACAATTCCTTTTGTGAGGAAGGGCATGTGACCTAAGCTAATCTAATTAGGCTGCATCTCGTATTCTTGTTTGGAATGCCAGGACAAAAATGTTCTCTCTTCATAGGTGGACCAGGAAAATATATAACCAAACTCAGGAACTTTGGCAGCCTTTTCGTTATTTAAGGGAAACCAGCCTGAAGAGGAAAATGAGCCAATAAACCTCTACTTTTTAACTCAGTGTTAAATGGAAACCAGAAATATACACTCAATTGAATCCTTTGTTCTTTCTGGGGTTCTTCTGGTTCTCCCTGGGGTAAATGAACGGCTCCATGAGGCAATGAAGCCCTCAAAGAGAGAAAAGTCGGAGCAACAGGGAAAAAAACAAAAAACCCTTCAGGTTAACAGATCCAATTTTTAGCCTGCAACATACATGCTTGTATATACACAGAACTTATGGACAGATATAGAAGATTCCAAAAAGAGATTTCTTTGGGGAGAAGGATCAGGGGCTGGGGTAAAAGACTTACATTTTACTGACTTTCCTCCTGTAGTGTTTGAATATTTTTAAAAACGTGCACATTTTACTTTTAGAATTAAAAATAACAAAAAATAAATTGCTAAAGAGATCTCAAAAAGCAGTTTTTTCTTGAGGAACTTATAGTAGGTACAGCAGCATCATAAAGCCTTTTAATTTTGGTCAGATAAAATTCTTAAAAGTCCAGCTATAGAACAAAAGTTATTTGTCATCTTTCCTTTTTGTCTTTCGGTACACCATCTCTCTGAAACTAGCTAGAATCTTATTCTCTCTTCCGTCTTTCTTCTTGGTTAAAGGATGCAAGGGCTCTCTTCTCATCAGCACTATAGATCTGGTTCTCTTTACGCAGTCGCACAGCCTCCATTCTGCAATGCCTGCTACCACTCATAACATAACCTAAGCATTCAAAAGAAGCAATCTCTTCACTTCTCAGCCCAATTTCACCTCTTCGTGGGATACGCTTTCCAGCTTTTACATACTCAGCCATAGCTGCACCTTCACCTGGAAGCAGAGCATGGCCGTAGTTCAAAGGTTCCTCATCTTGAGAGGTGTGTATTATAGGTGCCTCTGGACCTATTAGAGCCATGTTATCTGCAATCTTTTGACTGCTCAATCCAGATATCTTCTGGCAACTCCCCTTCTGAATCCTTACACCTTTTGACACTGGATTCTTTTTTCGTCTTCTTCGTCTTTTCCTTGGGCTTTTTAGCTCTGTGCTTCTTTTTCTTCTCTTTCTTGGCTTTTGTTGCTCTCTTTTTATCATCATCAGAGCTAGTGTCATAGTCTGAATTACTGTCGCTATTATCAGAATATTTCCTCTGTTTTCCTTTGGACTTTTTCTTTCTTTTCTTATTTTTTGAACTACTGGCCTTTTTCCTTTTTTCTTCGGAGCGGGAACGTGAACTGCTGTTCTTCTTAGTCTTTACCTCTTCATCCTCAACTGGGGTGTGTTCACCAGAATCTGGCTCAGGAAACTCTGGAGACAGCTCCCACACCTCAGGTGCTCCCAGCTCCCACACCTCAGGTGCTCCCAACTCCCCAGTCCTTTCTCTCTCTTTCAGCCTCCCCTGACGATAGCTCTCCTCCTTCTCCTTCTCATAGTCTTCCACCCACTGCCTGTCGCCCGCATAGTGGTGGTGATGGTAGCGGTATCTGCCATAGTAGACAGAAGAGGACGAGAAAGCGTAGTTGCGGAGCCTGGTGGGCCGCTCCCGAGATCCAGAGCAGCTAAAGGTACAAGGAGCGCCGACGCCCGACCCACCCCACTGAGGCCTGAGGCCCTCGCGGCCGCGGGAGTGCGAGTGGGATTGGGAACGGCTGCCCCCACGGGGATGGTCTGGTCTGCGCGGAAGGCAGGCTCCCCGACGAGCTGCGTCGCCGTCTCCTAGAGGCTGGGGTGTCCTCGGGGTAGCGCGACCGGGACACTGGCACCATAAGCCGCGCTTTCACAAGGGCAGTTACTACAAAGACCGGGACTGACGGCGATCCCCGACCACGCAAGCGCTCTAGCAACGGTCCGGCGCACGACTTCCGGTTCCGGCGCTTGCCAGAAGAAAACCCAATCAGCATGTGGGCTGTGAGGCCACTGTTTTGGTTGAGGCTGCGTGATGGCCTCTTCGCAAGAGCGGATAAAGGGGGCGTGGCCGCGCCTGTTGTCAGGATTTACATTCCCCATCCTGAGCCCCGTGGGAACGTAAAAAGAGGAATTCGCATCAATGAATCCCTCTACTGTTCAAACACTCCCTTCTCTACATGGTTACTTGCCGTTAAGCATCTTGATACCCTCTCTCCTATCATTCTCACTTCCGCCCTCTTTATCTTTACCCCTTGGTGAAGTTTCCCTACTTCTCACGCTCCTCTTGTTAACTCCTTAAAAAGGACCTTGTCCACCATCTTCATGGCAGAGATACGTTTACGTTTATTAATGACTACCAAATCCCACTTGGAAGCAAGACCCAGAACTTATTTTAAAATCAAAGCTTGAGCTCAGCCTGAGTTAAGTGAGGACTGGAGTCATGATTTGTATTCTTAAATTCGCAAAACACAGGGAAGCATCTAACCCAGGCTTGTAGATGTCTCCTTATCTAGTTGAGCTTTTCAGAAACTGTTGTTTGGGAACCACGTTCTGCAGACACTTTGTTCACTCTCTAAAATGGCAAACATTTCATGCAAGATTACTTCCCCTGGATCTTAAATGTGCATAGACATTACCGTCATCTTGGTTCTCTATAGTTAAGTTGACCTGCTCAGTTAGTTGACAGACTTGGAAAGTGACAGAAAAGTTAAGTCAGAACTTAGGAATGGTGCTTTCCTGATGCTAGGCGTCTAAATGAATAAAATGGAGAAATTAAATAGAACCAAATGAGGTCATTTGATCTAAGTAAAATTTTAGTAATGTGATTGAAGGAGACAAGGACTGGCATGGTGCCCTGCCATAAACTATGCTACCTTAGGAACTGGCAAATAGGAGGGAGTATTAAAAATGAATGGTCACATGTATGGTGAAAATATCACAATGGATAAAGTATTACAGATTCTCTGTAAGTAAAAATGTCATATTATATGTAAAAAAATATTCTTTTGGATAAAATTAAGCCACTTAGTATTAGATGGGGTTTTCAAATATTGATTGATTGATGGAATATCTCTTTCAGATAATATATGGGAAAATTAGTTTTAGAATATAGTTTTGTTCCTTAAGAAAACTATTATCTAGAACAGGGATTAGCAAACTTTTTCTGTAAAAGGCCAATAGTAAATATTTTAGACTTTGTGGACCAAGAGACAAAATTGAGGATATTACATACGCACTTATATAATAAGACAGAAAACAAATTTCCACACATTTTTATTAATGAAATATAATTATCTTATTCAAACTATAATAATTGAGTACAATTTTTCGTAATACAGGTCTTCTGATAGGAAGAATGAAAAGAATTTTTTGAGAAAATAACATTTTGCTTAATTGGAGTGCTGCCATTGTAGAGCAAAAGCAGCGCCATAGACAATATGATCACATTTATAAACTAACTCCAGAGTGAATTTTTCTAAAGATGACAGAGGCCCAAACATGGAGAGAGAGCTTTTCTCTACATTTCATTTTAAGGAGCTTTTTTTCCCATTAAGAAGGAATGTTACCTTTTAAGGAGTACCTTGTTGGTGCTAGAATGTTTCTCTTTATGGTTGAACAGGTATTTCTGCTGATGGGGAGGTTTGGTTGATGCATAATGCAGATACACAATGCACAGTAGAGGAAAGAGAGGAGGCCAAAGGGCAGAGAAAAAAAAAATTTTTTTTTCTTTTGGCCACACCACGTGGCATGAGGGATCTTAGTTCCCCGACCAGGGATCGAACCCAGGCCCCCTGCAGTGGAAATGCAGAGTCTTAACCACTGGACTGCCAGGGAAGTCCCCAGAGAAAATTTTTTATGTTTAAGTTTTCCTTGTCTTGCCATAAAATATGAATTTTATTTCACAAATAATACAAAAGAACAAGCTGGATCAATTTCCAGATTCACTCATTTAATAGGAACTCTGCTAGGGGCTAAGGATGCTCTGGTAAGCCTGTCATTTATCTCACACATATGTCTCAGCCCTTCTATACCCCCTGCTGTAGCGGGTCTGAAAGGCTACAAACTTCATTTCCGAGGATCCCAATGCTGATGGGCAGAATTGGTGAGGAACAGAGGGAAGAAAACGGTTAAAATTTTTAACACTTTAGTTAATACCTGAAACTATAGTTATTTTCTGACAGCTTGGAAATTATGCAATGTGTTAGCTGTTTAAGAATTCGCTCAGATGAAAGGAATAATCACATGGTTTATTACTATTATACAAATAAGTTACATTAGGGTTGTTCAGATTTTTTCTTTCCTAGACCCTTAAAAATCTTGAAGTAGCTTAGAAATTTGAATAAAAATGGGAATTTGGAAAGTTGTGCAGAGGATTTTGGATGACAACCCAATTCCTAATAAACAAAATACATGGAACAGGCAGGAATATATCACAGTATTCAGCCATTAATTGGGAAAGGAGACCAGGAGCACTTGCTATGTTCAAATTCCAAGGTCTTAGATTGATGTGGTAAATAGAAAGGACTTGCTAATGCTACAGACAAAGTGAGAAATGTGGGTAGATGCAGAAATAAAAGGATATTTCTACAATAAAATGTTATGTTAACAAAAAAAGTCCACAGGAAAGTAGTCATCCCCAGATATTTCTGTAGCAGCAACTCCATTTAAAACGTACAAAACAGGTACCACATCTACAGAGCTGACTGAAAAAAAGTTCCTGCATTTGAATTCGTCAGACCCAATTTTAGCTATCACAAGGAGTAACAAAAGATAGACTAAAAAGTGTGTTTAGAGAAAAGTAGATAAGTTAAGTTTACTGAGTAAAGTTCTCATTATGAATAATTGAGATGGAACCACACAGATGATTTGGGACATCACTACAAGATAAGATCAACACTGTCACACGCTTGTGTCAGGACACTTTTTTTAGAGAGCCTTTACTACTAAACAATTGTCATTCCAATATATAGAGGTTTTGGCTAACAAAGTGTTTAACCTCCATTTCTCTATCAATATTAACGTTTTCAGATTATTTATCCAGCACTTCTTATTTGTATGAGCAGATCCTCACAAGCCTGTCAGGTAAGTTGGCACTCCTACTATTTTTTTTCCCACTAAAGGAGGAGGAAGAGGGACTTCCCTGGTGGCGCAGTGGTTAAGAATCCGCCTGCCAATGAAGGGGACATGGGAAGATCCCACGTGCCCCGGAGCAACTAAGCCCGTGTGCTACAACTACTGAGCCTATGCTCTAGAGCCCGTGAGCAACTACTACTGAGCCCCTGCACCATAACTGAAGCCCGGGCGCCTAGAGCCCATGCTCTGCAACAAGAGAAGCCACCACGATGAGAAGCCCATGCACCGCAACAAAGAGTAGCCCCCGCTCACCCGCAAGTAGAGTAAGCCCGTGCGCAGCAACGAAGACCCAACGCAGCCGGAGAAGGAAAAGAAACAGAATCTTTTGCAGGAATACACACATCTTTACCGAAATTAAGAACCCATCTAGGAGGGCTATTCATCAAAAATCTCTTTTTCTACCCAAGTAGAAAAAATAACTATAATTAGTTACTTATTAATGAAAAGGAAGAAGAAAGAAAATGGGGGATTTCAGCATTGTTTCAATTGGAGAAGTGGAGTATTGGATTGGCCAAAAACTTCCAAAACCCCAATGAACTTTTTGGCCAATCCAACAGAATGGCTAATTGACACTAAAATTCCTAAATACAATTTTTAAAAGCATGAAAAGTGACGTTTTATTCCACTTTATATACTGCTTATATCTAACTAAGCAGCTTATTCTATGGGGTCTAATTTCATCTGAAAATAATTTTTTGACCATCCTTTTAAATAGGCTAGAGTTAAACCCATTTTATAATTCACTTACTTATAAACACACATTTGTTATATACAAAAGTGGGGTGTCTAAAAGACTATCAGCAAAGTAACTTTTTAATCTGAAATTATACAATAATGCCAGATAGTTTCCTAAATAATATTTTTATCATAAAATGTCAGTGGCTCCCCAGTGTTACTGAATAAAATTTCAACCCCTTGCTCTGGCATTGAAGGCCGCTACAATGCATGTATCTCTTCAAACTTGCCTTAGTTACTAAATTTGACAAATTCCTTTAGTCTTTTCAGCTAACATGTCACCCTGTCCATGCAATAGCACACAGCCAGAAGTAACCTTTCCCTCCTCTGAACTTCCACAGCATTCAGTTCACCACTCACAAGTTATTTACCATGGCACTGTCTTATTTTAATGTGCAAGTCTTATCAATATTACTATACTGAAAGCTTAAGCCCAAGTATGTATGTATGTGTGTGTGTATGCTTTATCGCTTTCATTGTCAGGCATAGTAGGCACTCAAAAGTATTTTTCTATAATCTTTCCTTCCTCTACGGAGAAGTTTTTTAGGTTTGGAAGGAGCAGAAAGAGTGAAAGGAGGTGCAGTGGTCCTTTGTTGATCTCAATAAATTATACTTACTAAGTGTATAATATTTTCTGGTTTGTAAAAGGCTTTATATGTATCTCTTTACATGACATAAGAAACAAACACCAAAGAAAAATGAACAATGTTTAAGATCAGGGCTATTAGCAAATATTTAGGAAAAATAAAGATAAGGAGACAAGAGGAAATGGCTAGCTTTGCGGAGGTAACAAAAATACGGTTAATTTAAAAGGAAATTTTAAAAGGCTAGAAAAGATTAACTGGAGGACGTCTACAGGATTTTAGAACACTAAAGTTTTAAATTATACTGCAACAAGGGGATAATGAAGGCAATGAAAGATTGTAGGGAAATGATAAAGGAAGAGCCCCACCGTTTGCAAAGTCCCTAGTCAGCCAGGGGTACTTCAGAGCAGGAATCCAGCAAGGGTACTTGAGAACAGAAGAAAACGCTATGCTGGGGACGATTTCCTCAGAGGCAGAACCCATTCTTGTTAAAGCTGGAAGCTGGGGACGGGCACTCAGGCACCTACGAAGAAGGTAGCAGTCTCTGAAGAACTTAGCAGAAGGTGATCTGGGTGAAAACAGGAGATATCATGAAATTCTTGAGAGTCTTGACTTCACAGGTTGATACTTTGAATGTTGTGGAATCGTTTTGGTCAGATACCCAGGACTCCCAATGTGTTTCTGAAAAGATACATTTTCTCCTACTGCCCATACTTGGGTCTCTATCAACATTGGCTGCCTCTGACCCAATCTCCCTCTCCCCAACCACAGGGCAGTTTTAAAAACATGAACAATACTTGTTATAAACGTTTGGTGTGAATCCTCTGACCTGGAGGGAGTTGAAGCTTAGCTGGCATGAGCTTTCATGCACACTTGGCTTTAAGTTGGGAGAGAGGGATATGGATGGTGTCTTGGCATTTGGTTAGGCCCAAGACAACCGAAAGGTGAGAAACAAGCTGTTGAGGATCATAGGATTTTTTTTTTCTTAATTTTTAAATTTTTTTGGCTGCACAGCCTGTGGGATTTTAGTTCCCGAACTAAGAATTGAACCTGGCCCTCAGCAGTGGCCGTGTGAAGTCCTAACCACTGGACAGCCAGGGAATTCTCGCATCATAGGATTTTCATCAAGATTCATAATAGTTTTGATCTGACTTGATAAATTGATTTTTATTTACCTGAATGTGAAAGGTTTCCCCCTAAAGAGTAGCAAAATTAATATGAACTAATGTAGTTAACGTTGACTATAGACTGGAATTGTACAGATGGAGCAGTCTCACAATGTCTTAATGATAAAGAAGCTGTTTAAGGCATTCTTACTATAACTACTATGCTGGTGAAGAAATATGGATTCCTCCACCCCAACTCTGACAATCTTACATATTTGACAATAAATATACTAGAATCCGAATCCAGATAAATATTCTAGACCCAGAATCTAGAACCTCAGAGAATTAGACGAACACAAATGGCCTTAGATAGTCCTCAGAAATCTAGACAACATTAGATTTTCAGAGCTATGAAGGTCGTTTCACTGGTATATTTAATAAATGTTTATAGCACCTGTATGCAAGGCACAATGGGGGTATAAGACATCATTGATCCAACCAACTGGTGAGGAATTCATTATAGGCAAAATGAACAGTCAGAGCAGCAGCCCCCCAAATCAGAGCCATCCACCCAGGAGACGTCATAAAGTGCTGGCCGAGGGTGATTAATTAGCCAGTCTAGAAGCCCATTTAAGTCTAAAAGGTGAGAATCATTTCAGGTCTGACCTCTTCCAGACAACTCTCCCATAGCCTCTTATCAAACAAGTTGTTTTTTTTTTTCAATCACCTTCTAAGATGTAGAAGATAATTCATCTCAGCCAGTCTCTATTTTCTAACAAACACCTGATGACGTGTGGGAGTAAATAAAGCCCAGCTCACAATTTTCTAGTCAGCAAGGGCTCCAGGGTGGCTTCAGTTCAACGAGGAGTGAGCACCAACTCTGGCATATAAGACATGGGTCATGGAGACAGAATTTTTTTCCCAGCGTGGCTTCTCTGATGTTGAATAAGGTATGAAGTTCGGGTGAAGCCTTTTCCGCATGTATCACACTGATAGGGTTTCTCACCAGTGTGGATTTTTTGGTGCTCAATAAGGCTTCTATTCCTAGTGAAACTTCTCTCACACTCATTACATTTATAAGACACGGGAGCCTCAACATTTTCCCACTGGCTTCCCATCCTCCCCTGACTCTCCCAGGTCTCTCCACGGTCAGGATTCTGAACGTTTTTATCGCCGTGGATCCTCTGATGTCTCAGGAGATGTGAATTGCGCCTAAAGGCTTTGCCGCACACATTGCACTGGTATGGCTTCTCCCCAGTGTGGATCTTGCGATGTTCAAGGAGGCTGCAGCTCTGGCTAAAGGTTTTCCCGCAGTCATCACACTCGTAGGGCTTCTCCCCGGTGTGAGTTCTCTGGTGTTTGATAAGGTTTGAACTGTGACTGAAGACTTTGCCACATTCCTCACACTCATATGGTTTCTCCCCAGTGTGGACTCTCTGATGAATGACGAGGGCAGAGCTCCCGATGAAGGTCTTGCCACACTCCTCACATTCATAGGGTTTCTCCCCAGTGTGGATTCTCCTGTGCTTAGTCAGGCCTGAACTCTGAGCAAAAGTCTTTCCACATTCATGGCAATAATGCCGCCTATTCCCTGCAGCACTTTTCTGCTTTCTTTGTAACCTGCCCTCCTGATCACCAGCTTCTGCACGTGCAGGAATCTGGCCAATGGCTTCACCCAGGTGGCATGGCATCTGCCCAGACTCTTGTCCTGGATGGTTCTCGTCTGGAGGCAGGTCCCTGATCTTCGTCTGCACTGCACCACCTGAACAACAAATGACCAGCAACTGTCAATTACGCCCTGCCACAGGGGAGAGCTTCGTGATGAATCCCAGGGAGGCAAGAATTATAGAGGTGTATACATGCCATGGATGAAGATTTAAGTATTAGAATAAAGATGGGAACAAAGGGGGAGAACAGGGGTGCTGGGGAGGGAGACCTGAGAATGAGAATGGGGCCATTGGAAGAAGGCTACAATCTGGGAATGGAGAGATTGGAGGGAAGGTGGTGAGGCCTGAAGACTGTGCTGGGGATAAATGCAGATGCTCTAAGTTCTAAGAAAGTAAGGCGGGGCCATGTGCTTAGGATTAGATACTAAAAGGGCTGAGCAGAAGGTGACAGTAAACAAGGCAAGTGAAAGGATTTCTAAAATGTTCTGTGAGAAACAGGGAAAGTAGGAACTCAGAACTCACTGACCACTGGAAGGTGCAGTCATCTCTGGCTGCACCCCAGGCAGAGGCAGGGTCTGCCAAATAAAACTGGCATCAGTGCTGGGAGATCTGAGCTGGAGCCCCCACTGTGCTGCCAGTGAGCTATGTGAACTCAGACAAGCCAGGCAATCTTGTGCGCCTCTGCACTGCACGCTCATCTCTAAGGCCAGGCTCTGCATTCAATCTCTGGCTCACTTCTAGCTCTCACTCAATGGTCCCATGGCCCACTTCCTGAAGAGATCCCTCAGCTCTCCTGCACTATCAGGGCTAGCAACAGGAAGGGAAGGGGAAGAAATCAGCATTTACTGAGCATCTACTATGAGCTGGACCTGTACTAAGGGCTGTACCTCCTTCATCCCACTTAAACTGAACTGACCAGGACACTGGCAGGACAGATAAAAAAGCAAGGCTCAGAAGGGTTAATAAACTAGTCACACAGCTGGTTAGTAGCTGGGATTCAGAAATGGTGATTCTAATTCCAAACATAATTCAAACAGTTTCTAACAGCCTAGTAGATTCTAATACACAAAGGAAGCCAGGAAACCTTATAAGAAATCAGTGCCCATTAGTCTTACCCAAGGAGATCAGGCTGCCACAGTTCTCCTGCCTTTCATCTCTGTAGAAGTTCACCTGAGATGAATCCAGCTGTGTCCATCCAGGAGTGAGGGTCAGGGCCACATCTTCCATTTTCAGCAGCCCCTGAAACAGTGAGTAATGCCATGTAATTCCTCTTGCCCAAAATCACTCCCAAAGCTGGGTACATGCAATGAAGGAGCATCCCCTTTACAGGAGCTCTTTACAAAAAAGCAAGTATGGCATATTTATGCCTACTTAACCCTATCTCTAATAACATCTCTGTCAAAAAAATAACCATTAAAGGAAAGAAATACACACATTATCAGTACTTTCACATAAACATCTAAACAGTCCAGAAGGTGAAAGGTTTGGAAAAACAAGGGCCAGTGCAGTGAAAGGAGTGGAACCATATCCAAACTTTTCAAAATATTTGTGGTGTGCTTTGGCAAAGTGGGGATGGGGGCTTATTTGTATTAATGATTTTAAAATACAGTGAAATCTAGGTCTGAGGTGAGGAAAAACCAGGGAAAATAGGTTCTACGGAGCCTCAAATACTGAGATCTTCAAGCAGGACATGAAAGACTGGGTAAGAAATTAAAATCCAGGTTAAGTAAAGACTATTCAAATTGTAATATTAAATCTTAGACTAAAAGCACATGCCTTATCTGTTCCTTCAAGTTTAAGTTCCTAGAGGGCAGCGGGCATGACTCTATATCCCTCACTAGCAGCACAGTTTATGATACTTAAAAAAACAAAACTACATCACCATCACAACAAAATCTTCAGTTTGTATTTGCTAAATTTCCCTTGCTGAAGAGAAAATCTCCTTGATGAAGGAGCTGACCAAACAGATGGCTAGGAAGAGCAGGGAAGCACAGTCTCCAAGCTAGGAGTGAAACAGGAAAATCTTCTTAAGTGAATACCAAAATAATGACAGATGATGATTAGCAACCTTGGGATAAATGAGAATACTCAAACTCCATGTAGATCCAGGATGAGGGTGGAGGAGGCATGGAGAGAAAGGGATCTGATGGGAAGCCCATCAGCAGTGAAGGGTGCTGGGTGCTGGGGGAGGGACAGGGGTTCCACCTCACCTGGGACTCTGGGGCAAGCCTGGTGGCTACCACTTCATCTCCTCTGCAGCGCCCTCCAGAGGCAAGCCTAGGAACCTGGAGAACTAAGAAGGAAAGAAGCTCTGGATGAGATTGACCCTGACATTCAACCTCCCTGGCATTCAGCCTCCGTGAGCCGTGAAGTCCAAGTTCAAAAACTGCATAAATTCCCATAAAGAAGTTTATACAGTGTGTCTTTCCAAAATTCCTGATCCCTGCCAGCTCAAATCCTATGGCCTGAAGAGATGTGATGTACTCCACAGATGCACAAAACAATGGGCTGGATCCTTGGTAAGAAGTGGTAGCAACATAAAAACAAAACAAAGCATTCCATCTGAAGAGTCTTTAATCTTGAATTTTGCTGAGAGAGGGAATAAGAGGATTTCTGTGGTTTCTTTTTTTGGCCGCACCATGCGGCATGAGGAACTTCCCTGACCAGAGATTGAACCTGCGCAACCTGCAGTGGAAGCACGGAGTCTTAAGCACTGGACCACCAGGGAAGTCCCAAAGATTTTCATTGTTGTTAAAAGTTCTTTAGTAGCTCTTTGGGTGCTTTATTCTTTTCTTTTCTTTTTTTTTTTTTGGCTGCATTGGGTCTTCGTTGCTGTGAGCAGGCTTTCTCTAGTTGTGGCGAGCGGGGACTACTCTTCGTTGCGGTGCACAGGCTTCTCATTGTGGTGGTTTCTCTTGTTGTAGAGCACGGGCTCTAGGCACATGGGCTTCAGTAGTTGTGGCACACAGGCTCAGTAGTTGTGGCTTGTGGGCTCTAGAGCGCAGGCTCAGTAGTTGTGGCACACAGGCTCAGTTGCTCCACAGCATGTGGGATCTTCCCGGAGCAGGACTCGAACCCGTGTTCCCTGCATCAGCAGGTAGATTCTTAACCACTGTGCCACCAGGGAAGCCCTGGGTGCTTTATTCTTTAGTTCTGAAAGACTAAGAGGAGTCAGATAAGGCTGGGCCCAGAAAGGAGGAAATGGGAGTCTGCCTATATAGAACTTGCTCAGATTTGAGAGAAGTAAAGGGGAATTTTAGGTTTTCCTATGAAAGGTGAACTTTGCTGGAGGCAGTAAACAAGTTAGGTTAGGCTAGGACCTCTGTTCAGAAATAAAGATTTCCTGTTGGCTGGTGTATCCCAGTGTTGTTTGTCTTGGAAATCTGCCCAGATGTTCACAGTATGTGGGGAACACTCGGGAACATAAAAGTTTCCTACTGAGTGATTTTCACCCTGTTCTAAGTGACAGGTTTAGAAGATTTATACTCTTTGGTTTGTAGAAATCCTACAATTCTGGAATATTCTGACTGGCTTTACATATTCTGCCTTATATTCCTCATAGCACTCACCAATATCTGAAATCATATTAATTTATTTGCTATTCTCCTTACTAGAATGTAAGTCCCATTGGAGGAAGAAATCTGTCCTACTGACAATGCTATCCCTGGTACCTACAACACTGGCTACCACGTAGGGAGCCTCCAGAAATATATGTTGAATGAATGGAGATCACTGTGTTGCTACAAAAATCAACTCTTTCCAAACACCAATTTTAATAAAGTCTTATTTACCATGTCTAGGTTTGGTTAGGAAAGCTTTCCACTATTGTTTGAAATTTCTCTATTAGTCTCAGTCTCAAAGTAAAGTAGATCTGCAAGGGGCATATAAGACACCCATCAATAGATCTTGTAGGTGATCCTTAAATAAAATTGGTTGGAGTCTGCAGAATTCATATTGCCCAGAAGATAATACTCACTTCTGTCTGGTAAGGAGTGGGATCCCAGAGATTCATGCTTGAGTGGAGCCTTTCTTGGCTGGAACTGGGTATTTCGTGACCTCTGAGCTGGTGTCAACACTGCCATCTTGCAACAGAACAGTTCTTGCCCCTGGTCACCACCTGGGACCTAGAAGTCATTCATTTATTTATTCATCAGACACTTCTATCACACTCTCTCTGTGCTAGTACTTTCTATTTCCCAGGCACTATTTCTAAGAGCTTCATGAATATTAAGTCACTTGATGTAGAGCACAACAAACTTATGAGCTAGGTACTTTTATTATCTGTATTTTTGTAATGGGGAAACTGAGGCACAATGTTTAAGCAACTTGCCCAAGGTCACCCAGGTAAAAGCAGAAATGTTAGGATGGGAGCTCAGGCAGAATGAATCTAGTGCCCACGCTCTTAAGCATTACTCTGTACTCCCTCATTATATATATTTGTGCTTTTATGAAAACTCTTTGGGAATTGGGGCTAAATTCTCAGAGAATACTAATATGTTTTCTTATCTAAAAATGAAAATAATAATTTCTAGCTTATCGGGTTTTGGAGACCAGCAAATAAAATTGCAGTGTGTGAAATCACCTAACACAGGGCCTGGTACATGATATGTCCTCATTAAATGAAGGTTTCCTTCCAGACATTTGTCATTAATTAATTTTCAAGTCACTTTCATAATAATTAGCTCATGTGCAGCTTAGAATTTCCCATATCTTCTGTAAAGAATGAAGAGCCTGAAGCTGAGACTTGAGATGATTTTTCTCTATTACAGGGCTAAGGGGCACTAATGCCAACTCAAGAACCTTGGTCTCTGGGTCACGGGTTAGAAGTCTTTGGTCTGGTTATGTACATGCTGAAAGGAACACACAAGGACACAGAATACTGCAAAGGGAAAATAGACTCATACAACATTCAGGAAGGTGCAAGTAAAAATGAGCCCTGGGGTTTCTAACTTGTGGTCCACCGACTCCCTCCCACGTATTCCATGAATGTGAATAGGAAAAATAACTTTATTTTTACTAGCTTCTAAGCAAAATTTAGCATTTCCTTCAATTATGAATGGAAGCAACAAACCAAGGTGTTATAAGCAGTACACAGGAATCTGTCACCAACTGAAACTGCAGATGTTCTCATACCACATTACAATCAGGTAAATGTCAAAGTCATTCATCGCCACTTTGAAATTATACTAGTTATTAGACCTGTCTCTAGATGTTAATATTTAGTGCATTAATTTTAAAAAGCACATATATAACTTTATAATACATTTAATGCTTTGCTAACTGTATTTCAATATAATTGAGTTCCTTTTAATCCTTTATATTTTCCCTTATGTATTTAAAAAATACTATTATGTGAAGGAGTCCAGGGACTTCACCTTACTGGCAAAGAGGTTCAGGTACAAAAAGAGACTGAGAACTTCTGGATCTTAAAGAAAAGCCCCTCACTCTGATCTGGAGATTTCAGGAAGAAACAGACCACAGCTTTCAGAGGCTAAACCTGTTCTCTCTACCTGCGGCATCGGCTCATCCAACTGCTTCTCCAAATACTCCAAGAGCACCACCACCTCCTCCCCGCTCTCCGGATGCTGCTTCCGCACCCAGCTCTGCAGGTCCCCCGGCAGGATGGTCAGGAACTGCTCCAGCACCAGCACTTCCAGGATCTGCTCCTTAGTGTGCACCTCTGGCCGCAGCCACAGTCGGCAGAGCTCCCGGAGCCGGCTCAGAGCCTCGCGGGGCCCCTCAGCCTCCGGGTAGCGGAAGCCTCGGAAGCGCTGGCGGGAGTGCTCGGAGCCCGGAGCTGGGCTGCCTGGGGCGACCGCCTCAGCAGCCAAGGCGGAGGCTTCCTCCTTCTCCACCTTCACGGTCAGGATCCCGGTCCGGTCCTCTGCAGACTGGGCGTCCAAGTCTGCGCTTTCCTTCGATTCTCTAGCCATCCTGGACCAAGGCAGTACTTGGGCCTCAGTCTAGCTGGGAGTTGTATTTCTTCGGAAAATTCTTGAAAGGTGGGAAATCACAATTATACTGTAAAACTGCAGTGGTCCCCTTCCGCGTGTCCAGGGGCCCAGGACACCCCTGGGGCGCAACTTCACAGATTGCCCCCTGTAGTCCGTGCCTTTGCAGCGTCCTCCTCTGCACCCCACCCCGAATCCCACAATAAGTAACCCCAAAGGATGTCTTGGTGGAATGAACAGATTCCAGATGCTGGAGAAAAATTGAGGATGGGGCACAGGAAGCCTCGGTGGGAATCAATGCCACTTCCCGGGCTCTCTAGGAAGCACCTCTCGGTGGTTGTCCCCGAGTTAACCCGTTAGCAACCACGCCCTTACCTCCACTCAAGGGAAGCAGTTAGGGGAAGGAGAAAAAAAGGATGACAGGCTCTGTATCATAAGAAATAAGACTAGATCTTTCAGTCCTGTAAGAATGCTGTTGTGCCCCCCCCATGCTCTGATGTAAAGCTTGACTACAGAGCTGGCATAAGATTGACACTAAAATTCAGTAGAAAGCAGAGCTTCCTCAGAGCACCAGGCAGGAGGACATGCCCTTTCTCTCAGAAACATCGAAGACCACATCACCAGGCACTTGCTTGGAGAAGCAGTGGCTGCCCCTGGCTCTTGCTCCACTCCAGCTGCCATTCTTCCTTCCCTTTCAAGGCTAAACTACTTGAAGGAAAGCCCTCCTATCTCTGACTCTAGTCCTCACCTTAACACACTGTAGGTGGCAAACTGCCAACAAAGACATTGAGATTGCTCCTGCAAAAGTAACTAGAGATTCTGTCCCTCTTCCCCTCCACACACAACAGCTACCACTTTCTATTTTCCATGGCTTCCTCTCAGGCAACCAGAATTTCCAGGCTTCCCACTATCAGAAACTCTCTAGTCCCTGGCATCAGGGACCATACTATCTTGGGCTTTCATTCTTGTTTCTTTCCAGCCCTCATTTATGGTCTGGAATAGTGGTTAGATCCGCCGACTCTCAAGCCAAGTTTCCTGGGTATGTAATCTTGGCTGTACCACGTACTAGCTGGGTGACCTTGGTAAATTACTTATCCTCTCTGTGCCTGACTTACCCAATCTATAAATGGGGATAGTAACAGTAGATAGTGATGGAGGAAATTTTTGCCTGTTGAGGTATGGGGAAGTCATTCTGACTTATATGGTGTACATCTGTTCTAACCATTAAAAAAGAATGCATTTACCATATTGTTCACAATCTCCACTTTGAAGACAGAGATAAATCCCCCCCCCAGCCTGCCCATGATGCCAATGCTATTACTCCTTCAAAGATAAGGGTCCCTTCCCAGACACCAAGGTCATGCTGACTCGCTGTGTATGTGCTAATCTGTCTCTTTTGAAACCTTGAAGGAATGCACCCGTCATGTTTGATATTTGTTCTTTGTTCTGACAAGATATGAAACTGTGGTTCAGGCATCCAAAATGGAACCGGGTAACCATTGTGCATGTGGTTTCAGAAATGTTCCTGCGTCACTGAGAACCTGAATTTTCTAAACTGTATCAAACTCAAGGACACTACCAGCTGTTCTCAAAACAATATCTGCTAGTAGCTGCCAGCTGCAACCTTAAGGTCTCAAGGTCTCCCCTTGTAACTATGTAACCCATTTTGGGCCCCAACCAACCCTTGCTTAGCAAGTACCCTTACTTCTTGCCAGCTCCAATCCTAATTTATTTATTTGGCTGTGTCAGGTCTTAGTTGTGGCATGTGGGATCTTTCGTTGTGGTGCATGTGCAGGCTCAGTAGTTGCAGCATGCAGGCTCTCTAGTTGTGGCACGTGGGCTCTAGAGCACGTGGGCTTAGATGCCCTGTGGCATGTGGGATCTTAGTTCCCCGACCAGGGATCGTACCCATGTCCCCTGCATTGGAAGGCAGATTCTTAAACACTGGACCACCAGGGAAGTCCCCTCCAATCCTAATTCTTGACAATTTGTGTACAAATTGTTTTTTGCCTACCTAAGCCCCCGCCCCCCATTTTGTAGTCTGACAGAACACAATTCAAGTGCTTCTTGAATCCATGTCTCTTGGGTTACAGTCCTCAGTTTGGCTCAAATAAAACTCCTTTCTATTATTATTATAGATGTTTATTGATTATTGCATTGATGAAAGGGATGTTGTGAGCATTAAGGTGAGTTTTTGTGTAAAGTGCTTAGAACAATGCCTGGCCTATAATAAATTAGGCCTACCCTAAAATGGAAGCCCCGAGATTCCTTTGAACCAGGCAGGATTAGATTTTAAGCCAGAAATGACTGCAAAGTTATTTTGGTGGACCAAGATGTCAGTAAGTCCCCTTTCTACCCAATGGAATACAAGTTTGGTAGAAGTTCATTAAATGGAAGAATACCATGCTGATACCTTCCTGAGTTATTTTGTTTGTTTGTTTTTATAAATTTATTTATTTATTTATTTTTGGCTGTGTTGGGTCTTCATTTCTGTGCGAGGTCTTTCTCCAGTTGTAGCGAGCGGGGGCCACTCTTCATCGCGGTGTGTGGGCCTCTCACTGTCGCGGCCTCTTGTTGAGGAGCACAGGCTCCAGACGCACAGGCTCAGTAGTTGTGGCTCACGGGCCCAGTTGCTCCGCGGCATGTGGGATCCTCCCAGACCAGGGCTCGAACCAGTGTCCCCTGCATCAGCAGGCAGACTCTCAACCACTGCGCCACAAGGGAAGCTCCCTTCCTGAGTTTTTATTCCCTAGTTTTTGTTCCCTCTTCAGTTCAAGGGATAACAAAGAGATAAAACTTAAGAAAATGAGAGATGTCAAGGCTGTTACAAAGGAAAACTACTAGAAAATATTCTTCTCTTGATGAGCTGCCACACTAGGTACAGGGCACTGCCATGAAGCACTGGCAAAATAAGTGAACCTGAATCTAGTTTCTAGATCCTAATGCCTTTGTATAGGTGAGATACAGAAGCAAGTTAAGCAGTTTTCAAACACCTCAGCACATTAGGATCACTGGGGAGCTTTTAAAACATCCTGATACCTTGGCTGAAACCGAAATCGATTAAATCAGAATGTCAGAGGGTGGAACTCAGGCATGAATGACTTTAAATATTTCCTAGGTGATTCCAGTATGCAGCTGAGTTTGAGAATTAATGAGTTAAATGATACTTAAAAGAAGTAATCAACCAAATCCAGAATGTGGGACATTCTATATTCTATAGAACAGAAGATTCAGGTTCTTCAACAAATAAATGGCATCTTTCAAAAGGGCAGGGGAGAAAGGGGAGCTGTCATATATTAAAAGAGACTGAATAGATATACCAACCAAATGCAACAGTAAACCTTATTTGGGCCCTAATCAGACCAAAACAACTGTAAAATGGCATATTTGAGACAACTGGGAAAACTATATCACAATGGCATTAAGGAATCACTACCAAGTTAGTTGCCATAATGGTACTATGTTCATGTTAAGAAAAAAGTCCTCATTTGTTAGAAATTCATACTGAAATTTGTACTTGTGGGTGAACTGATATAAGGTCTAGATTTGCTTTGAAATACTCAGAAAGAAACAGAGGAAAAAAGAAAATGGTGCAAAGATGAGAGCTGTTGAAGTTGCATGAGAGGCAGAGGGGGGTTCATTGTAATATTCTCTTTACACTTATATATGTTTGAAATTTTCCATAGTAATTTTCTTTTAAATTAAACAAAATCCTACCTTCCTTCCAGAATAATTCCATCCAAAAGGTAGGGCCAAAGGAAGTGGGAGAGGAGGTGGCAGCCCAGCCCAGAGTGAATTCGGAGCCCCAGTGAGTGAGAAGAGTGTTCAGAGGGGTGAAGGGAGGAAGCTACAGCAGGAAAATTTACACTGATATATTACAACTACCTACTCCACAGACCCCATTCAAGTTTCACCAACGTAAGATCTGAGGTCTGAGCCCATGAGAGGAGCAAGACGACATGGGGAAATTGATTACACACAGGAAGGATTAATCAATTAAGTAAATATACAAGATATTGGGAGCCAGATTCCTCATGTCAGAAAAGGAGTTACAAACATGAAAAAGAGAAAGGCCGAAATGTATCCTGTGGTGTTGGATTGGAATTGAAGGTATCAGCGTGAACTCAATTCCCAATATCTACAGTTACTTATAGAAATAAATATAGATGTAGGCATGTAGGTGTATACGTGTATATACAGTATTTGATAAATAGCACTGCAATGTTTTGATATAAATGGAAAAAAAAATTTGGTTGACAAATAAAAAATTACTTCCAGTTGTTTAAAGACTTAAAAGTCAAAAAGGAAAACTTTCACACTTTTAGAAAGAAATTAGAAGCATTTTTTTATGCTCTTGAATAAAGCAAGATTTCTTTTAAAATACACAAACTGCACAAAATGTGAAGGAAAAATTTCGTAAATTTGACATCATTAAAATTTAAAACTACATCAAAAGATACTGGAAACAAGTAGAAACTACAAACAGAAGACTGACAGAAGATATTTGCAAGCCATATGATCAACAAGGATCAATATACAGACTATACAGAGAGCACTAACAAATAAACAAGAAAAAAGCCAACAATCAAACAGAATAATTGACAAGAACCATACACAGGCAATTCATAGATGTGGAATCTGGAATGACCAACAAACATAAGCAAAGATCCTTAACCTCATTATTTACTAAGAGAAGATAAATTTTAAGCCATTTCATACCCATACCTCAGCAAAATTTTGCAGAGCTTCAATAATATTTGCTAGTAAGAATGTGAAAATTTTTGAACTCTTGTACACAGCTGATGGGTGTGTAAGCCGGTATGCTCATCTTAAAAAGCAATGTCAGGGGCTTCCCTGGTGGCGCAGTGGTTGAAAGTCCACCTGCCGATGCAGGGGACACGGGTTTGTGACCCAGTCCGGGAAGATCCCATATGCCGCGGAGCGGCTGGGCCCGTGAGCCATGGCCGCTGAGCCTGCGCGTCCGGAGCCTGTGCTCCACAACAGGAGAGGCCACAACAGTGAGAGGCCCGCGTACAGCAAAAAAAAAAAAAAAAAAGCAATGTCAGGGACTTCCCTGGTGGTCCAGTGGTTAAGACTCTGTGCTCCCAATGCCAGGGGCATGGGTTAGATCCCTGATCTAGAAACTAAGATCCCACATGGCACGGCCAAAAAAAAAAAAAACTATGTCAGTATATACTGTATAGTAAAGTTGAAAATGATATACACGTGGACTTAACAGCTTTAAATTATTTAACCTGTAGGAGTCTTGTACATGAACAATAATGTTAATTGAGTCACTTTTCTGAGCCAGACACTGTTTTAGATATTCAGGATACAACAGTAACAAAAAAAGAACAAAGACTTCTGCCCTCATGGAGTTTATATTCCAGTGGGGATTAACAAAAAAATAAACTATGAGAAGAATAAATACATAAATTTTAATAGGACGTCACGAGCACAATGTTTTAAAAAAAGGACTAAAAGAATAAAACAGAATTAGGACAAGACCCTGGTCATTTTTTTACCAGTCTATTCCTCAAGATTGTTTATGTAGCTGGTAATCTTGAAAGATGAGATAACACATCCCAGTGGTCAATTACCAGGCTTACTTACTGCTTGTTATAAAAGCTGAGGATTTCCTAAATTCAGGCTTCCCTGGATGCAGCATGGGCATGTTGTGTGTATAGCATCCACCTGAGCCCATCATGTCACCTCCTTGGGACTTGGGGGCAAGGGCAACTGATGTAAATACGATGATCTCATGCTGCTTGCTATCTATGAATAACAAGTGTTAGGCTTGCTATCTATAAGAAATGGGGTGGGAAAAAAAGAAAAAAAGTAAAAAAAAGATCAGGGCCTTATATCCTGGACCCATGCAACAAGACGTGTAGGAGCACAAAAGGCCCAAGGAGGACTGTCATGCCTAAGGGTTTTGAGAATTGGAGAAGAATAACAATTACAAGGACTTCTAAATAGTATGGCTATTTGGGGGGTGGGGAGGTGGGCGGGCATCGATGCATTGGAGAAACACAATGAAATTCTGAAGGCAAAATGTGAAAGGCATTGGGCCTCCTTAGAATCATATAAAATCCTTTGTTTCTGGCCCAGGAACTCGTATTTTATGCCAGATTCCATGAAACAATCACAGGCTAAATTAATTAGCTTGTTACTAGAGTAAAATGAAATCCCAGACCCCTAAAATCTGAGAAAATATGTCCAGCAGTCTTTGTCGATGTCCTTTTGCACGTATTTGTTCTTGGGTCAAAGACTCTGGTTATGCACACACATCTATCTCATGATTTGGAGCATTACTTATGAATTTTCCTTAGACATATATTCCCTTTCAGTATTATAGTGATAAAGCTTTGCATGCATAATGATTTTTTAATAATTCAAATTCCCTCAAGATATATACATATATTGGTATAGGAGGCCAGCACTCACTCTAGACACATTTTAACTCTTGCACTGCTTTTACCTCTTGAGGAACAGTCACCTGCTGCCAGACAAAATTAAAGGTATTATGGCTAATTTGTAGACTCCTTAAAAATATTTCAGTTTATTAACTCCTCCCCATGGTCACTTTTAAAGACCCCCTTGAAACTAAAAGATTCACTTCTCTGCTGAAACACAGAGAAATTTAGGGACTGCTCAAGTTCTCTGTCTAATTACTAGCAAAATTAGCACTAGAAGCTTTGTTACCCAGAGCTTCAGTTATCCAGTAAGATTTCTACCTATATCGTTTCTCATGAACAGTACCTCTCACCTACATTATTCATCAGCTGTTGTACAGGTAACAGTGGTGACTCTCCTGGCTTGGGTAGTCCACAGTCCCATGAATAAGACTGGAATTTCAGTCAGACCTAAGGAAACAGATTCAGGAAAGTAAATAACAGAAGTGGAGGAAGTTGGAAAGTGGCAAATGACATCAAGCACTTGATTAGGTACTGCCACTGTGAAAGGCTACAGCATGAGCTGTGATGAAAGCCAGCCTTTGATGTGATCTCAAAGAGAAGCCTAGTATATTCCTTCTCTCTCCATTTCTCTACCTTGCTCCCAAGGGGATTGGGCAAACCTGGAAACACTGCCTCAGATACCTGCATTTTCTCTACGAGTCAAAGAAAGTTTCCTAAGGGTGAACAGAATGTAGAAGACATCTAGGATTTCCCAAATTGTGGGTTGAGTTCTGAGTTAACTTCTTGCTATATGAGCTTCAGAGAATCTCCTGGTTACAGCCTTCATCTAGCTCATCTGATAGTAATACCTTTCTGTTCAACAATTAGTTCTATACCTTGAAAGTGCCCCCAAAGCATTGGCCTCTGATGCATTGGGTATCATCTTGTTAAATATTCAAGGGTAGGATGACCAGCAACTGGTCCGAGTGTGAGGATGTCATCCAGAATGTGAAGAGGAGGTAGAGACTGTGCTGGAGGATCTGGAGAGAGAACTTGGTGAACCAGGAGAGCAGATGAAAAGGTTGATGTGGGACTCTGTGTGTGTGTGTGTGTGTGTGTGTGTGTGTGTGTGTGTGTGTGTGTGTGTGTGTGTGTGTGTGTGTGTGTGTGTGTGATACAAAACAAAAGTGGGTGAGTCAGGGCTCTTTCTGAATAGGCTCCACCTCACCTATTTCTTGTCATTCCACCACCCCTCGAGCAGTGGTTCTTGACTTCATTTAGTTCTCCAACCCTTTTGAAAATATGATGGACATTATGGGTCCTCAGTGTATTAAAATTAATCACTACCATAGTAATGCCCTTTTGAATCTAAATGTTCTTAATTACTCATAGGTCCCAGCTGATCCTCTCGAGAAGGAAAGAAGGAGTTGTTACGTCTCCAAACAGATCAGGAATCCCTGAAATTTCACCTCTGGTCCCATAAGCCACATCCCCTTTAAGAGGCTGGTGAGGGGAAAGGCTGCCTCTGGGGGCTCACCTTTTCTAGAAAGCCTCAGCTGACTTCACAGGGAGGTGAGCCACTCTGCAGAAGTGAGAGTTTCAGGAAGTCAAATGGACAAGTATGAATTTTTGGTTTTTTAACACATGTTTTTTCTGGTTACACACATGTTTTTAAAAATTGATTGAATGCTAAATTTGTAATTACTCCTTAGTTTATAAGGACAGAGAGACCAGAATCACATGGTAAATAAAAGCATCTCCTGAACTGATTCTCTTTAAACTGTAATTTTTAAAAAATCTTGACTCCATTTTTGATGTTTGATCACTGACAGCTTTCAACCTCTATCTTCCCCTTCCCTTCTGCCCCACATCTGGGCAAGTTTATAAGAAATCCCAGTGCCTCCTCACTTGGCACCTGAAGGAAGTTCAAGCTATGCAAGCCCTTATCTATTTGTGCAATGAGAACTATTTCCTGGACCCATCCCCTAATCACGATAAAAACCAGGGCCACTAACTCTCACTCTCCTTATGCTACTCAAGCCAGTTCTGGACCAGCTTGGGTGCTGCCCTGCTATCTCCAGAGAGTTCCATGATGAGAGTAATAAATTTTTCATACATTCTTGTGTGTGTGCATGGCATCATCTCTAGTAACTGGGAAGCGGGGTCCATACCACCTCTGTAGGATCATCACATTCACAGTTCAAAGATAAGTAACACAGAATGTGAAAGGGCCATATAATCCCCCATCCACCCTAGTTACCATGTTGACAGTTTGTTGCATATTTGCCCTGCACAGTCAAATCTTGACGCATCCATAACCATTCTGTACCATTCTGGATAAGTTCCTATGCCCATCTTCAGTCCTTTTACCGACTGATGTCCACTGTCTGAACTTTTCCTTCCTTTCTTCATCCCACGTACATGTTCTCTGTCTTTCTGGCCCCTGGCACCACAGATTTCATCTTTCTCATGCCCTTCTCATATTATTCCCTCTTCATATACTTTTCAGATATACACAAACTTCCTACTCTTGCATTTCATTTGGAAGATTTTCTCCCTTACAACAGGTCCCTTCTTTTCACTGGATTATTGTTTCAGATGGAAAGGTCAGGACTGATAAAGGGATAGCAGTTCCAAAGAAAATACAGTTATATGGGAAGGTATGTAGAACACTGAATGAGAGCATTCACCAGGATCCTAAGTGTGAAAAAAACAATGGACATGAGATTAGATCAGAACATCAGCAGACAACTCCAGACCTAAGCAAAGCGACAGAAGGGAAAAACTCAGGACATTTAATATGGTAGTTTTTAAAGCATCTTATGGATGATGACCCAATGCTCCGATGTCTTGTACTCAGAATACCGATGACTTTTTGTAACGCTGAAGATGTGACGGGAAAGCACTAAGGGAATTTCAGGTGACTAAGCTCAAATGAGGGAATCTGAGAATACCAGTATGAAGCATGACACTGTAAACAGATTGGAATTTGGAGTCAAAAGCCAAGGGTTTAACTAAGAAGACCCGATGTGAGATGTTAACACTAGAGGAAGCTGGGTGAACGGTATATAAGCACTCTATCTTTGCAACTTTGTTATAAGTCTAAAATTATTCCATAATTTAAAGTTACTAAAAATAAAAGTCCAGGGTTTAAGCCTTGGTGCTGAGGCTTGGGTTTTGTGAATCTTCAATTCCTCATCTGTAAAACAGGATAATGATAATACTCATTTCCCTGTGTGGTTGTTGTGAGGACCAACTGTGGTTAAGTAAGTGGAACCCAGCCAGTGCTGGTCACTATCCCAGGGGAGCATCACGCAGGTGTCAGAGGGAAGCAGTAGGTACAAAAGGTATTTACTATGCAGGTACTGGTCACGGGGAACACCAAAGACCCATTTACTGTAAAACATCAGCAGAGCTCTACGGGATCTTTAGGGGTTAAACACAGATACAGATCTTTCTGGCATGTTGGCTATAGCAGTGCCATTTATTACATTATTAGAAAAGTTTAGCAGCCATCTCAAAAAGAATAAATAAGAGACATGGGGGTAGTAAGAACAGGAAAGTGCAAAGGAACCAAAGGGAAAGTAGCAGCTTCAAAAACCCAAACCTCCCTCTTTGAATGTCCCCAGACCAAAATACACTTAGTGGAGACAGGAAGAAAGGCGTTTTCTAGTCTCAACCTACCCCGCACGACTTGGCCAGTGATCTGGAAAACTTGCACACAGCTTGGATTAGACCAGCTCTGCCACCACGTGGATCTTCTGATGGCGGATGAGGTTGCAGTGGCGATTAAAGCTTTTCCCACATTTGTTGCAATGGTGAGGTCGCTCCCCTGTGTGGCTTCTCTGATGCTCGATGAGAAATGAACGCCGACCGTAGCTCTTGTTGCACTGGCTGCACTGATAGGGCTTTTCTCCCTTGTGGATTCTCTGATGCTGGATGAGACCGGCACTCTGACTGAAGGCCTTCCCACACTCCTTACAGTGGTACCGTTTCTGAATATTGTGGATTCCTCGGTGATTAAAAAGACCCGAACTCCGACTGAAGGTTTTCCCACACTCATTACATTCGTAGGGTCTTTCTCCAGTGTGAACTCTTTGATGTCGAACAAGACCTGAGCTCTGAGCAAAGCTCTTCCCACATTCTTCACATCTGTGTGGTCCGGCTCCTAAGGGGTTTCCCCAGTTCCTCTCTACCCCACCCTTGCAGTCACCAACTTCTCTGTGTCGCGGATCCTGCTGTGATATCTCCCAGGTCTGTCCGTAAGACATTTTCCCATGTGGTTCCACTCTCTTAGGACAGTCTTTCCTTAGCACCAACTCTCTGTTCTCAGTCTTGGTCATTCCATCTGAAACAAAAAAGACCAGGTAAATGTCACTTGTTCCCTGAGCCTAGTGACAGGAGGGTCACTATGTGCACAGAAATGCAAGGTGCTTCTATTCTGATGTCACTCTATGTCATAGAGTAGGGAGGAGGTTAGAAGCAGAAGGGCCAGTGTGTTAACACCTTCTTCTAGGTAATGAGGGAGGTTTGCCCTCTTTGGAGAAATGCAGCTTGATCCACCCCAACATGGATGGGGCCTGGAGAGAATTTTTTTTATACTTCTTCACAGGAAGAGAAGGGTCAGGATCAGAGTGGCTTCTTTGGAGTCTTCCCTGAGAACTCCCTCCCCTCTGTGAGGCAGGGAGCCTCCAAGTGACCCTTTCCAAGGAAACTGACCTTATGTATACATTCATTCAGTCAGTCATTTATGGAACAAGCGCTGAGCTTCTCCTATTCTAGGTGCTTCAGGCAGTACTTCATGTTTCTAATCCATAACCATCCCAGGTGCATCCCCAGCACAAAGCCTTTGCTCTAGCGCCTCTCTCTTTCTGGAAAGCTCGGACCTCAGATAACAGCAACCCTCACTCTCTCACTTCCTTCAAGTTTTTGCTCAATTCTCACCCTAATTCTTCTATTTAAAACTACAATCTGTGTGCCCCATCCATAGCAGTCATAACCCCCTTAGGCAGTTCTATTTGTGCTTCATTCCATAACACCACCTCCTAACATATCATCTCCTTATTTATATGCTTATTGTCTCCCCCTTGCTACAATCTCATCTCCACGGAAACAGGATCTTTCTGGTTTATTCCCTGAGAAGCAAGCTTGGCACATAGTGGCTGATCAATAAATATTTGCTGAATGAATAAAAGAGAAAGGACTGAAATCAGCCCTACTACTATGGCCTCAATTGACTGGCCCAGGGACCAGCACTGAGGCAAAGGCTGCCTGTAGGACTGGTTCATGTTGGACAGTGTCCAACCAACCCAATTAGACCCTCTCTGCTTGGAAGAGTTGAAGGTGAGAATGGAGACAAACAGACCCAAACTGTCTAAACGCTAGAGAGCAGCTGCTGTGGAATTCTTAGGGTTCCCAAGGTGTGATTCCCACCTTGCAACCCAGAAAAGCCCAAGGAAAATTGCCCCCAACCCCCTCCTTTAATCAACATCTGGCTTTTTCTCCCACATCTAACTGCACTGTCCCTCACACACCTGGATAGGTACCTCTTAGGACTCCTGTGGGGTGAGACCATGGTTCTTCTCCTCCTTTTAGCTGGGAGATGACAACAGGTTTGCAAAACAGAAATGTGCCTGCAGAGAAGAAATGGGCCACAAGTGAGATCAGTACTGCTGCCCAAACTTCACATTTATATCTGAAATGCACAAAGGAACTGGGTAGAATATAAAAACGAAGACATTTCTCACCTTTTAATAATTACCATTTATACAGCCTTCCATGACTTACAAAGCACTTTCACATACATTATCAAACTAATTCACCACAAACCCCCTGATGCTATTATCCCACTTCTTTAAAGAACTAGGAAAAAAAAAAAGAACTAGGAAAAAAATAAAAAGGCAGACAGACATATAGCTAGACAGACTCTATATTTAGAAAAAAGTCTGGAAAATGTACAGCAATTTGACAAGAGTGGTTACTCCTGGGGAGTTGGACTTAGAGGAGAACTTTTACTTTTTACTATGTAAACTTATGCATTATTTGTATTTTTTTTTTACTATCACTAAGAATTCTAAACGAAATTCAAACTCGGTGATATAAAGTAACTTTAAATGTTGCTTGGCTAAAAAACCAAACAGCTGGAACTTCGATTTGGTCCTTTAAATCCCAAATACTATGTTGCTTTACAAAATAAGCTTGTCCTAAATGTATAACACACACCTGCATTGATAGTCCTATAGGGAGAATTCTCTGATCTGTAGATGCTCTCTGGATACTCTCCTGTAGCCACTGTAGATGCTTAATAAATATTTGTTCAATGAATGAATGACTAGATGGATGGATGGGGGAACAGACTTACTCAGATGTACCCTGGAGGAAGGGTTCTCAGCAGGGTTCTAGGTGCAGTTTGGAAAGTAGAAGAAAGGAGAAAATAAATGGAAAATGAAAAATCCAAGTTCATGGGGAGAGGAGGAAGAAAGTAGCAAAGAAACTGACTGGAAAGATGCTCATAAAGGGGGAAAATGAAACCAGAAAGAATTTTAATAAGATGAAGTCATGGGAGTCAGAGGAAGGTCTGCAGTGTGCACAGAATTTACTCATCAAATATAATTTTAATTTAAATCAAGAGATGTGTTCCAAAATCCAAGATAACTGTATGATTGGTAGGATAAATGAAATGAATAGAAGCAGGAGGCAGAGCAGCAAGAAAAGCTGTGACTTGGATACATATGGAGGTAATGTGAAAATGAAAACAGGAAACCTCTGCTGTAGATGGGTTACCAGAAGGGTAACAAGTCAGAAAGAGGCTGTGATGTTATGTGTGGGAAATTAGACAGAATTTGGAGCCAAATTCTGCAGGGAGAGCTAGAATGGGAAGGCAGCTGACTCAGCCCCAAGTGCCCACTACTATACCCACTGGTGCCCAGTACTGACACCACTAAGGAGATTGCATACAAGGAAATGGCAAAGTCTATTCCACTGGATTTTCTCATCCAGTTTGCCACCTACTAAGCATATCTCATATCTTCTGACTGCAAATGTAAACCCAAATTGACAAGGGTGGCACTGGTAGTTTCTGATAAGAACAGTTACTATATATTAAGCACAATGCGTGTCAAGTGTTTTTCACAAATTGTTTGTATTCAACGCTCACAACAACCTTCTGAGGTACATTTTTGTTATAGACTGAACTGTGTTATCCCCACTGCAAATTCATATGTTGAAGCCCTGTTTTTGTTTATTTATTTGTTTAATTTTGGCTGCATTGGGTGTTCGATGCTGCACCCGGGTTTCTCTAGTTGCGGCAAACGGGGGCTACTCTTCGTTACGGTGCGCGGGCTTCTCATTGCGGTGGCTTCTTTTGTTGCGGAGCACGGGCTCTAGGAGCGTGGGCTCAGTAGTTGTGGCTCGCGGGCTCTAGAGTGCAGGCTCAGTAGTTGTGGCACACGGGCTTAGTTGCTCCGCGGCATGTGGGATCTTCCCAGACCAGGGCTCGAACCCGTGTCTCCTGCACTGGCAGGTGGATTCTTAACCACTGCACCACCAGGGAAGCCCTGAAGTCCTGTTTTTGGAGATAAGGTCTTTAGGGAGATAATTAAGGTAATTAAAGGTGGGGCCACAATCCAATAGGACTGATGTTCTTAGAAGAAGACGAAGAACTACCAGAGCGCTCTCTGACTCTCTGTCTCTCTCTCCCTCTCTCCACAGGCACATGCAGAGAGGAATGCCCATGTGAGGACACAGCAAGAAGGCCGCTCTCTACAATCCAGGAAGACAGGTCTCACCAGAAACCAACTCTGATCTTCAATTTCTAGCCTCCAGAACTATGAGAAAAAAACTTCTGTTGTTTAAGCCACCCAGTCTGTGATATTCTGTTACAGCAGCCTGAGCAGACTAAGACAATACTATTATTAACCCCATTTTGCAGATGAAGAAACCTTGATCAATCGGTTAAGTAACCTGCCCAGGTACAAGCAGCTTCCAAGGGGCAAAGCCATGATATGAACCTGTCTGTCAAACCTTGAAGCCCATTCTCTAAAGTTGTGCTCCACAGTGATTCCTAAAAGTCTTCCTAATGTACCATGTGCCAGCAGACAAGACAGCTTCCAGGATAGTACCCAGGGGAAGACTGCATGCAGAGGATTGGGACAAAGACAAGCACACTAGGCACTCGGAAGCACTGAACATTGCTGGTAAAGCGTCTTCTGACCCCCTGGTTTCCCAGCTCTGGTTTTTTGTTGGTTTGTACTTGACCAGGTGGGATATGTTCAACACCAGATAAATCCTGTCCCTCACCTGTCTTTCCGATACGGTGGGGCTCCTGAGCAGGGTCACATGTGAGCTGGGGCTCCTTAGGCTGGGACTGAAGGCCCAGTGACATCTGCTCTCCTAGAGACACTGTCTCTTTAGAGAGGACTTCTCGTCGGTGTCTGTAGGCTACCATCTAGAAATAAAGAGACAAGATGTGACTTCTGAAGAAATTAATTGTCTAAAGAAACATTTCCCAGAGAGAAGCAGAAAGCTGAGTCTCATTTAATCAGCAAAGTCAAGAGGATACAAAGCAGAGGACACAAAGGTTCTTGGTGACCTACATATACTCTTTCCCTGGCGAATCTCCCTTCCTACCTCATGTTGTGGTTCATCGAGCTCTCTCTCCAGATCCTCCAGCAGAATCACTGCCTCTTCCCCACTCTCTGGACAGTGCTCCTGTACCCAGCCCTGCACCTCCTTGGGCAGGATACACAGGAACTGCTCCAGCACCAGCAGGTCCAGAATCTGCTCCTTCGTGCTCACATGCGGCCTCAACCACTGGTAGCAAAGATCCCGGAGTTGGGTGAGAGCCTCCCTTGGTCCAGGGGTCTCCTGGTAGCAGAGCTGTCGAAAGCGCCTTCGGAAGATCTCCCTTGCCAGTGGATTATTGCGTTTCAGTCCGGATTCCTGCATTTGGAGGTGACTTTCTGCCTCTGCTTTCACTGTCAGTTCTTCCCAAACATCACGAGCTTCAACATCCAGGGATATAACCTCCTTGGAGTCTGTATTCATTTTGATCTTCAACAGCTTAAAAGGTACCCTCTAGCTGGAGCTATGTTTTAGAAACACCTTTGGAAGTTCCCTCCTAAGCAGTAAAAATCATTGTTTAGGTAGAAAAATGGCAATAGTTAATGACAAAAAACTGATAATATAAGCAACTGTCATACACCTAAAGCTCTTCACTGAAAGTAAAGTGACTTGGTAACCAAAGATGAGAATAGTGGAAAATATAAGGTCATAATGTACAAAAAGCATAATAGGTTTTCAAGTTACCCAGACCTAGGTTTTATTCCAGTTCTAACTTTTGCTAATTATTCGACCTTGTGCCAATTTCTTATCTTGTTTCAATCTCAGTTTTTTAATGTGAAAAAGAAATAGCAATAATACCATATGGAGTTCATGGAGGAATTAAGGGCCATACAGATCACTCAGAATGGTTAAAAAGTTCAGACTCACTGTATAAAAATCAAATTAGAGAAAGAATAAATGGAAATATTGCTCTTGCCTTTAAAAATAATTTTTTAAAATTTAGTTATTTGGCTGCGCCGGGTCTTATTTGCGGCACGGGGGATCATTTAGTTAGGGGGGGGCGGGATCTAGTTCCCTGACCAGGGATAGAACCCGGGCCCCTGGCATTGGGAACGTGGAGTCTTACCCACTGGACCACCAGGGAAGTCCCTGTTGTTCTTGTCTTTGACTAAATGAACTAACTTTTATTGAAATCTTTACTTGAGTTTTTAAAATTAATCTTCAAAACAACCATTAAGGCTGGTTTCATTTTTACTAAATTTACAGAAAGGAAAGCTTAGGTCGACTGCAAGTCCTGTGAGCTTTCCACACTGCTCTGCTGCTTCCTAAGAGTAACAGCCAACACTGTACAACAGTCTACAACATGCTTTCAGATACAAGACCACATTTAATCCTCACAATTACCCTCTGAGGTTTGATTACAATCACTATTTCACTAGATAAGAAATGGGAGCCAGGGGAAGTTAAGTAAGTTTCTTAAGGTCAAATTCTTTGTGCGGACAGTTCTAAGAATCCACAGAAGCCCAAGAGAAAAGTGTGCTCATATCCAGGCAGTGTCTGAGACCCAGGAGGTCTGAGTGTCTCCAAAATGTCAGGAGTGCAGACCAGAAGCTGAATTCCAGCTTGACAGGCCCTGTGGCAGACAGCTAGGGAATCGGAATCCGGGGCTTAGGGGTGGGAGGAGAAGAGCAGGGAGCCCTGATTATGTACTTTTAATTTCTAGGCTCCCCAGGGATTTGTACGCACTCCAAGGTTTGAGAATCAATGAACTAAGGGAAAGGGAATCGGAAAATGTCACATTCTGCACTTGACAAGCAGTCATTAAACGCCCCTTCATCTGCTTTTAGAACCAAAGAGTGAGAGTGTATAGACACTGGCTCTCCACGAGGAAGGCTGCAGAAAGTCTTTACAAATTTGTCCTTAACTTCCTTGTCCCCGAGGATATTTCCCCAGACTCCAGGCGTTTCCTGCCCTGAGTCCTAATCCTGCTGCCGTTATTCACCGCAGTGAACCTCCCCGAGACCTCTCCCGCGTAACGTCCCCCCAGCCCGGGTGACGGATCGGCTCCAGGATCGCGGGGCACGACCCAGTGGCCCGGGGCCGAAGCTCACTTTCCACACCCCTTTCTCAGCCACACCCACCCAACCCCGGTTCCCGGGCCGACTCACCGGACCTGGAAAAGGTGAGGAGGTTGGGGGCTCCCGCCCCGACGCTGGGAGGACCGCGCCGGGAACAATGGCCCTGCGGGAAAGACGCCAGCCCGCCGCGGGGCCCACCGCGCACGGGCACTTCCGGCCGGTCTAGGATTCAGTGTCTCGTTTCCTACCTCCTACGCGTGCCTCACCTGGAACCAGCCGCCAATTTCCTGGGCGTCCGGTTCGATTTCAACTGTGAATCACATAATCAGAATTCGTTACGTGTGTGGACCCCAGATAGGTTTTAAACTGAAAACACAGATGAAGCACAAAACGTTAATTATTGAAAATGCTTATTTTTAACACATTTAAAAAATTAATACATTACCTATGACTTTTTAAAAGGCTCAGACAATGCCAAATTTAATAAAGTAAAAGGTGAAATCCCATCCTGTCCCTCCTAAGCCTCAGTTCCCTGAGATAACCGCTGTCACCGTTAGCTTGGAATTTGCATGTATAATTCTCATCTCTGTCTCTCTCTCACGCACGTTAGATAGATGGATAGACAGGCATTGAGCTATTTTACATTTAGCTTTTCCCCCATCACTTATTTTAACGTTTTCACGTCATGTATCCCAGACATCTTTATCAGTCAGGCAGGTCTAACTCATTTAGTGGCTGCATAATAATAGTACATCAAGTACATGCCTGGCAATTTATTTGACCAGGCCCTTACATATTGATAGAGGTCTTCTTTCCTTCCTACTTTTCTTCCCTCCTTCCTTCCTTTTTTTTGTTTGCTTGGTTTGGTTTTGGTTTTATATGTTTGTTTGTTTGCTACAAAGTTGTCTGGATTCTTAGTAGTAATATAAAATCAGTCCAAAACCTATTAAATTACCTTTATTAGTATCAAAGAGCATAATTATAAGTACTGTTTGTCATTCATTAATTTTATTATGCCAAAAAGAATGGTGGTAATTCATAGATTATGTTTTGCTTTGTTTTAATGGAACCTCGTTGTTTATTTATTTTATCACAGTAATAAAAAAGCATCTTGTATGTTAATGGAGGTTCCATGATGCTTTTTTTTTTTTTTTTTTTTTTCGGTATGCGGGCCTCTCACTGTTGTGGCCTCTCCCGTTGGGGAGCATAGGCTCCGGACGCGCAGGCTCAGCGGCCATGGCTCATGGGCCCAGCCGTTCCGCGGCATGTGGGATCTTCCCAGACCGGGGCACGAGCCCGTCTCCCCTGCATCTGCAGGCAGACCCTCAACCACTGAGCCACCAGGGAAGCCCCCATGACGCATTTTAACTCCAAAACTGTAGCTGTGTAAATTTCTTTAGTTGTTTTACACAACCTAGCCATCTGAGGTCATTAAATAAGCTCAAGCTTCATCATTTACTTTAGCTTCTTCCAAATATCCAGTAACTGTGTATTAAGAGCACCAGCATGAAGAAAACTTACCCCCAATCCTGATCACTTTCTCCAGCATACCTCACTTGCAAAGCCCTCAGTACAACTTTCCTAAAAACTATAAAATGGGAGTAAATGCTCAACTTCTCTTGGGCTTTAAATGTGTTATTCTCTTCCATTTTTGATGCCTATCTGTGACAAGTAAACACAGTTTTCATGCTCTCAAATGTCTCACTAACAGTTAATTAGGCTCTTTAACTGGCTTATGTGTGCTTGTTAAGTAGGTCAACTATAGGACTCAGGCCAGTTAGACTCTAGGGTCAAGTGGACAGCACATTGGACTTCCTTGTGGTCCAGAGAAAGACTGGCTCCCACTTGTCTGTTTGGAGGAAGATTCCCCTATAGCAGTACCTTGATGAGTGTCTTGGTACAGAAGGGATTATTTTTAACTTAGAATTGGGGCTTTCTACTCAAAATATTTAAAATGCCATTAGCTCAGAGACAAGAAGAAATGCTGACTACATGGCTTACTACAAAGATCGAGGGTCACCTGAATCTGGAAACAGGCATATTGGGATACTGACTCTACTGTGTGTTATGTCGTAAGTTCAAGAAAAGAAGAAGGAGGAGGGGAAGGAGGAGGAAATGTTTTGAAGGATTGGTAACACAGAGATTGAGGGAACTAGCTGGTATGTGGTGAGATTCAAGTGTAAAACTATTTGTGTCCCATACAAATCTTCATTAACCCACCATGTAAGAGGTTTCAGTAAGCAAGTGGGTACGCTGATCTGCCCTATGGATGTCAGCAACTGTTTTTTCAGCTCAGTGTTTGATCAAGGAACTTTTGAACATGGTGACCATGACTACCATGATAAAGGATGTGCATACACTCAAAAAAAGAAAAAAAGCCTTTCTTTCACTAAAGCTAATCAAGACAGCACCACTGTTGAACCACAACAAATCCGAAACCCTAGATATGGTGTAATATCCCAGTGGGAACAGCCAGTCACCTAATGGCAAGTTGATTACATTGGACTCTCTATGACAGAGAGAACAAAATCTTACTTCAAAGCAATAGACACTTGTGTTGGATTTGGGTTGGCTTTCTGTGCCTACCATGCTTCTGTCAGTACTGACTTGATGAAAGCTCTACGCACACCAGCCCCAAATTAGTTGGACATTAAAGTGAAATGATTTTTCTCTCAATCTCTATTATTAATTGGGTACTTGTGAATCCTTTCCTGTCCTTTAATGATGGCTTGACAGATCCCAAGCTTTCTGGTCAATTTTATGTATTAAAGGTCTCATCCAATTTGTTTCTAATTTAAAATTGTGTTATCTATTGAATAAGTTATAGAGCCACAGATTCAAAATACGAAAAGTACAAAAGGGAATACATTGAAACATCTCCCTTTGACTTTTCTCTTCTGTTGAGCTTGACAATGGTATTGCAGTTCTGTAGGAAAATATCCTTATTTTTAAGATTTTTTTTTTGGCTGCACTGTGTGGAATGTGGGGTCTTATTTCCCCAACCAGGGATTCAACCTGTGCCCCCTGCATTGAGAGCACAGAGTCTTAACCATTGGACCACCAGGGAAGTCCCAGAAAATGTCCTTATTTTTTAGAGATGGGAACTGAAGTGTTCAAGGGTGGTATATCATGATGTCTATAATTTGCTATCAAATACTTCAGCCAGAGAGTACGTGAGAGAGAGTGCAAATATGGCAAAATGAATACTTATAAATGTAGGTGAGTATATGGTGTTCGTTACACATAAACCTTTGGGAGTAACTGTGTTTCAGAATTCAGATTTTTTAAGACTATTAAAAAAAAAAATCCGAGTTCAGTTCACTTCAAGATTTGTCTCAGATGAGTTTTAGTGCCAAATTCATGGGGGAAAAAAGTTTTCAGAATTTTATAGATTTTGGAACTGTGGATAAGGGATCCTGGATATGTACTAGTCTCCCTCTCTCCCTCTCCTCCCCCATCCCTGTCTATTTAAACATTTTCAAATTTAAGAACTATTTAATAAAAATTTCCATCCTACTCCTACCCCCCGTCATCTAATTTCATCCCCTAGAAACAGCCAAAACCTTTGATTTCTTCTGTACGTTTTCAGAAATATTTTATACATATAGAGGCAAATATTTATTTACAATTTATCTCCATTATTTTACACAAATAGTAGAATATTATGCATACAGGTCTCCATTTTGCTTATTTAAGTTAAAATATATCTTGGAGTTTTTCCCATAGCCATAGACATAGATTTACCTCTTTATTTTTGACAGTTGTATAATATTTCATCATGTAGATTTTTTTTTTTTTAGGCAGTCCTCTATGGATGAACAATTACGTTATTTCCAATTATTTTCTATTTATAAACCATACTAAATTAAATAGTTTCATACATACATCATCTTACCCATGTATGAGTATATCTGTAGGGTAAATTCCTGACATAGAATTTCTGAGTCAAAGAATATATGCACTATGTATATAGACTACTAAATTGCCCTCAAAAGTATTAATAGTTATGAAAATTTGCAGCTCTCTAATAATATCTGAAAGTGATACCACCCCTAATCTTCAACAAACTTTTTGATCTTTGCCAAAGGAAGAAAAATGGTATATTATTGTAGTATTAATTAGCATTTCTTTAAATATGAACAAAATTGAATAAATTAATGTTCATGTACATTTTCTTTCTGTGAAGTTTGTGTTCATACCCTTTCCCTTTTTCCTTTTGTGACAGTCTTTACACTGATTTGCATGATCATTTTATATTAGGGAAATTAGCCCGTTGTGGTAATTTGGAATTTTTCCACTCTAGTTTATGTTCATTTTAGTTACACAGAAATTTTAAATTTTTAAGTAAATTTACTAATCCTTTATGTTTCCTGTGATTTCAAGAAAGGCCTCCCTTGTGCCAAGACTATAAAGGAAAATTCTCATGTGGTTTCTTCTAGGAATTTTATGGTTTTATTTTTTTCCTTTTAAAATTTTTGAACCACCTAGAAACTATTCAGTTGTAAACTGTGAGGTGTGGATTATACTTAATTTTTTTTAGAAGTCTACCCAGATGTCCCAGTACCATTTACTGAATGATCTATCTTTTCTCCACTGACTTAAAATGCCATTTTTATCAAATTCTTAAATATTTGTGCCTACTCTTGGATTTTTCTATCCTGTTCATACTACAATATTTTATTCATTATAGCTTGTAATATATTTTAAAACCCAAAAGGCCTGTGTCTTCTTTGTTATTCTTTTCTGAATTTTCCTGACTACCAATGCTTGTTTACTTTTTACATAAACTTTAGAAGCTGTTTATCCAATCTGAAAATGAAATTCTATGTTAATTTTTATTGGCATTATATTAAACACCTAGACTAACATGTAGAGAAAATTGATATGCCTTCCTCTCCATATCTTGATTCAGTCAACAATATTTAAAGTTTTCTTACTATTGATCTTGTAATTTGCTCTTAAATTTATTTCTCAACAAAACGAAAAGAGAACCTACTGAATGAGAGAAAGCATTTGCAAATGATATGACTGATAATGGGTTAATACCCAAAATATATAAACAGCTCATACAACTCAATATCAACAAACAAACAAACAACCTGATTAAAAAATGAGCAGAAGACCAGAATAGACATTTTTCCAAAGAAGACATACAGATAGCCAACAGGCACATGAAAATATGCTCAACATCTCTAATCATCAGAGAAGTGCAAATCAAAACCACAATGAAATATCACCTCACACCTGTCAGAATGGCTATCATCAAAAAGTCTGTAAATAACAAATGTTAGAGAGGATGTGGAGAAAGGGGAACCCTCATACACTGTTGGTGGGAATGTGCATTGGTGCAGCCACTATGAAAAACAGTATGGAGGTTCCTCAAAAAAATAAAAATAGAACTGCCATATGATCTAGGAATTCCATTCCTGGGTACGTGTCCAGAGAAAATGAAAACACTAATTCAAAAATATACATGCACACCACTGTTCATAGCAGCATTATTTATAATAGCCACGATGTGAAAGCAATCTAAGTGTCAATCAACAGATGAATGGATAAAGAAGATGTGGTATATATACACAATGGAATATTATATTATATTTATAATATTATCACTTATATGTGGAATCTTAAAAAAACAAATGAATAAACAAAACTGAAGAAAATTTATTTCTCAACGTTTTATCTCTTTTGTTGCTATTGTAAATGGGGGTCTTTCATGTTGTGTGTGTGTGTGAAGGCAATTGATTTCTCTTGTTTATTTTTATAAATATATTTAATTTTATTATCAAATCCTTGGATACCTTCATATAATTTTAACTCTTTCTTTCAAATTCATTTGTTTCTCTTGTTAAATGCATTGTCTAGTTCCTCCAGAACAATATAAAATAATACTAGTGAGAATGGACATTTTTCTAACATGTTGCTAGCTAGCTTCAAAGAGAAGGCATAAAATGTTTCCTCTGAAAAGCAGGATGATGTTGATGTTAGTTAGATATGTTTATCACGTTAAGTAAGGAACTATCTATTCTTTTTATTTTAAAATTTTAATATATCAAAATGGATGTTAACATAATAAAATGCCATCCCCACGTGTATTAAATGCATGTATGCTGTTTCTCCTTAGATATGCTAATATGGTGAATTGTGTTTAAAGCTCTGAAAATTTTAAACAATGTTCATCTCATCTCCACTTTGCCATAGTAAATGATTTACTCTAACGTGCTGCTGGATTCTGCTCCTATTTTATTTAGGATTAAGCATAAATAAGAATAAGAATATGTGGTTTTCTTTTTGGTAATCAGTTTTGGTTTCAAGATCATTATTTGGATTGTTCTCCGCCCCCCTCCCCCACCCCGCCTTCCAAGACCGAAGATTCTCTTCTTTATCTATACTCTGGAACAGTTTTAAATGCATTGGAATGATCTGTTCTGTAACTAGTTTATTAAAATTCACCTGTGAAACTTATGTCTGATATTTTTTCGGGGGTAGTGTGTTGACAACTTTATGTCTTCAATTGTAACTGGTCTGCACGGATTTTCTATTTCTTCTAAAGTTGTTTCGGTATATTATATTTTCTAGAAATACATATACATTGCAACCAGGTTCTTAAAACTATTCTGCATAGCGTTGATTAGGGTAGTATCTTTTAGTTTTACCTGCATTTGCGGTTACGAACATTCCGGCCACCACGGGCTGTGCCCGGCGACCGACAGCGTTTCAGGAGCTCATCCCAAAGAGAACAGCGAACCTCAGGATTGAAACTGGAGCGGGAGGGGGCACCGCATCGCCGCATAACACACCATTTCGACAGGTTCGCTCTTCCAGCCAGGTTATTTGAAGACTCGCGGGAACTGGAGATGCAAGAGAACGAAGAAACGAAAGAATTGGACTTGGAGCAAAAAAGCGGACTGAGAGAGCGGAAGGCGGAGGCCGGGGGATTCCGCCGGGGCAGTGGGAGCTCAGGAGCCGCCCGTTCCACCGCAGCCGAAGCCGCTAGTTCATTTCACTTAAACATCACCGTAAACACCGCCAGGTAACTGTCCTGCTGTGTAACGGTTAGCATTATGGGCTTTGAATCTGATGATCGGAGTTCATATCTCGATGCGACCTTTGGGTCTAGTTTTGCATTTGCCTCTCGGGTTAAGTGACTTGAAGGAGCTCATTTCTCCCCTTTTTTTGAGTAACACTCCTTTCCGACGTAATGATATATTCATTCAGCTTCAAGGAGTGAGAGTTGTATTTCAAAGCGAAGGAGTTCTCAAGCCATCATTTAATGCCTCTTTCTGAGATTCCCAAGTGGGCTGAGCCCGGGAGAGGTCAGAAATGGGCATTTTCTCTTGGAAGTTTACAAACCCTCGGGAGCCGGTGGAAAGGGCGGGAGAGTGACATTTCCTGAGATGGAGACGCCCTCTGGCCTCTGAATCGTCGAGGAAGGGAACCCTCCCTGCCGCCCGCCCTGCCCTGAAGGCCGCTCACGGACGCGCAGCCACCAATTAGGTTTGCCACATTTGTATGTAAAAATTGTTCGTTCTTTATCTGAAATTCAAATTAACTGGGAGTTCTGTTTTACCCGGCAACCCTACCGCCGACCTCCAGCTTTCTTCGCTACTGGGCGTCCGCGGGAGGAGACCTCGCAATTCGCCGGGATAATTCACGCGAGTCGGCCTTCTGTTCTACCTTCCTCACCACCCACCACGACCCCAACCCTAGCCCGGAAAGGCCTCAAAACCCAGCAGCAGGCAGAGAATGCGAGAGCGTAAGTTCCCTCTGCGGGCCGTTCTCCCGTGCCTCGTCTCTTAGGCCCCTTGGATTGGGGTGAAAAGGAGGAAACCTCGGCCTCCTTCCTCTCAAAAGTCTCTTGAACAACCAAAGTCGAAGCAACCGGGGAGTAGTTCCTTGAAGTCGAGGCTCAGGAACCTTGTCTAGATTAAAAGGAAGAAAACCTACTTCAATTGAAAAAGAAAAAAGTGAAGCTGCTGTTATTGGGCTGGGAGGACAAATACAGGTAATGCCAGCTGCAAAGTAAACAGGAAACAATGTTTTCCCCAAGATCATGCAGCAGCTGTAAAATGCCACTACGGCCCCCACTTTGAGTGATAACTGCCTTCTTATGACGCCCCAGACCCGGTCGGCTATGTCCACCTATTACTGGGATAACAGCCCTCTCTTCATGACCATACACAATCCCTAGCTAATCCGCGCTTCTTCTAATCCCGCCTCAGAAATAGCCACCAACCCAGACCCGCTCCCCTTAGGGCCTCTTCAGAGTCGTCTAAACTCAATTATTAATAAAAGAGGTTTCTCTCATTTATCTTGTTGAGAGGTATTTCCCGGTTACCTTGGAGTATCCTGTCGCTGCATTAATTCATTACACTGATTTTGTCAGGTTTGGTTCTGGTGATCTTTGGCTGGTGTCTTTACACCACATTAGCTTGCTCTGTGGGTCCTAGCTCTGTAGGCAGAGTAGGGGTTAGAACGATTAATCCTGGCAGAGCAGGGAAAAATCAAGATAGACACTCATGTTGATGTTGGAATGATGGGAGAAATGTGCATCCTGGGGAGAAAAGATATTACCAAGATGGACAGAAACTAGGTTAACCATGTTTTGAAATAAAACAAAACAAAACTAGAGTTTCAAACTTTAGCATAAATCAGGATTATCCTAAGAGCTTGTTCAAGCACAAATTGTTGGGTCCCAGCCCTGGAGTTTGTACTTCTAACAAGTTTGCAGGTGATAATGCTGTTGCTTGGGAGGAACTGCACTTTAGAGAACGACTGAACTAGAGTAATCTCATCAGTTGCATATGATCTAATGCTTCAAATCCAGTGATCTAATTTCAGATCTCTGATTTAGACACATAAAATTTTCATTCTAATAAAACAATCAAATGAGTTCTACCTTAAAACCACACAGCAGCTCAATCTCACCAATATCCCAAATCCATTAAATCTTGAATTTTTAATCAGTCCAGTCTATAAACTGCCACTGATTATCCAGAAAGTCTGTAATAAACCAAAGTCACCAAGCTTATGAGAAATCAGGATTCCTATTTCCTTCCACTGTGGGTGCTTGTGCTTCCATTTAGATGATCTGTGACAATGCTAGTTGAAATAATCCCTCTTACAGGGCTGCAGAAGCAGGTGTGGTCTGGTCTCCTTTCTACTTATTCGGTTGGGGGTGCAAATCAGTACAATTCCTATGGAGGAAATGTGGCAACATCTTACAAATGAATACACCCTAGAACACAGCTTATCTCCTTCTAGACATTTATATTATAGCTATAGACACACATATGCAAAATGTTGTATATATTCAGATATAGATATATTTACCTTTTTTTTATAAGTAGTATTATACACATTGTCTTGCACTATGCTCTTTTTCATTTAACAATATATCTTGGTTTCATGTACTCCTGTGTTCAAAGTAGCAGTACTCACAATAGCCAAGACATGGAAACAACCTAAATGTCCAACGACAGATGAATAGATAAAGAAGATGTGGTACATATACACAATGAATATTGCTCAGCCATTAAAAAAGAATGAAATAATGCCATTTGCAGCAACATGGATGGAACTAGAGATTATCATACTAAGTGAAGTAAGTCAGAAAGATAAAGACAAATACCATATGATATCACTTATATGTGGAATCTAAAATATGACACAAATGAACTTATCTATGAAAGAGAAATGGGCTCACAGACATAGAGCACAGACTTGTGGTTGCCAAGGGGAGGGGTGGTTCAGGAGGGAAAGATTGGGAGTTTGGGGTTAACAGATGCAAACTATTATATATAGAATGGATGACAACAAGGTCCTACTGTATAGCACAGGGAGCTATATTCAAATCCTGTGATAAATCACGATGGAAAAGAACATATATATAAAAAGAATGTGTGTGTGTGTGTGTGTGTGTGTGTGTGTGTATCTGAATCACTTTGCTGTACAGCAGAAATTAACACAATATTGTAAATCAACTATACTTCAATTAAAAAATAATATATCTTGGAGAACTTAATATTATACGTGCATTCTTTTTTTCTGGAATGACACATGAAGGCCAGTATTGGTGACAAAAGTTTGGTGTCTAGATTTTTATAGTTTTTGAATCATGTGAATGTAGTACTTACTCCAGAATGGCAATAAATAAATTAAAAAATGAAGAAATACATTATTCTTCTTTTTTTCTCCCAAGGTCTAATATGGAAGTCACATGTAGAAACTACATGTTACTAACATTTTTTGGGGGACGGGGGTGTGCATCGCGCACGGCATGTGGGCAGGATCTTACTTCCCCGACCGGGGATCAAACCCCTGCCCCCTGCAGGGGAAATGCAGTCTTAACCGCTGGACCACCAGGGGAGTCCTATATTTTTATTACCTTTTCTCAGGAAGAAATATTTAGCCCTAACTGAGAATGTTGTATAGCGTGTACTTTTTAGTTTTGTCATATCTCTAAGAGATACATACTCTTCCTTGTCAAAGACTGGGATACCTAGACAATAATGGTTGCTTTTAAAGTTAAAAGATAATAGACAAAAATTGCATAGAGATAAAATCAGCCCGATAATGCCTTAAATAACCCATAATTTTGTGTACATTACTCTACAGACAATTTTATCAGCTCCTCTAAATTTATTAGGTTTTTCTATGGTCCTCAATTAATTCTTCAATTATTTCCTCAATGGGGAATCCCTGCTAAGCAAAACTTGTAATGGAATGAACATTTTGTGGGAGAATGAAACATCAATCAAGCATATCAGTTAACAAAGTTCACAGCCAGGAAAATGCTACTGAGGAAGTGGAGAATAGGGGGGATTAGAAGGAACTACTCAAGTGAGTGAAGAGTAAAGAATTAACTCACCAAAAAGGAACATTCACTCTTCTTATGCACAGCAAACCGACGAGGATGGGATTCGAACCCACGCGTGCAGAGCACAATGGATTAGCAGTCCATCGCCTTAACCACTCGGCCACCTCGTCACATGTGACTCTCTTTTATTCAGCTTCTTCCTGCAGTACTTCCAGGCGTTTTATAGCAATGCATCTGATCGCTCTTTTCCTGGATTAATCGTCACAACCATAGTGTGAGTCAGGTGTCAAAGTAAATTTCACAACCACCACAAAACTGATGCACAACACTTGGAGTGGTGAATTTACTTGGCAAATACCTGATAACAGGTGGAACTAGGCCTGACACACGTTGTTGGACGCAAGCCAACCCTGGCTGGCCGACTCAGCTCTGCGTGCCGGGGAGACACACACCCGGACGTTCACAGGGTCCCTCCGCCGCTGCATTCCGCATTCGAGGGACTGATTTCCCCACCACCTGATCAGAAATCCCGGGATTCCCGTTTTCTGAGTGGTACAAGAATCCCGGCTCTGCGATTCCTTTCCATTTGCTTTTGTGATATGCCCGCCAGCCTGGAGACGCCCTCATTTGTCTTTTGTTATCCACTTTAGGACTTGGTATTGATCAGTCTATGAAAAATCAGCAACGCATGAGAACATGTTTTGGAAAAAAGTAGACAAGAGAAAGAGCCCCAATGGGAAGATACTTGTATCATAGCGCAAGAGCGGCTTAGCTTGACTACTATTAACGCTGGGAAGGGCCGGTGAGGTGGGTAATCCCTGATGCAGGAGGCAGGGTGCAGTTCCTGGTTGTGGCTCTTTCCTAAGCCCCACTAGGGAGGCCGGACGGAGTAACCCCTAACGTCCCCTGCAGCTCTGACAACCTCTGTGATAAAGTGACCATTAAGAATCCCGGGGGCCGAGGTTCGATCCCTCGCGGGGGAAATAAGATCCCACAAGCCGCACGGCGCGGCAAAAAAACAAAAACAAAAGCAAAAAACCTCTCCCACTCGTGAGAGTTTGTGTACTTTTAAATATTTAGTGCAGAATTTTGGAGGTTGAATTGTTCTTTTCTACAAAAATGTTGTTGCTTTTTTCCTCTCTACGAAATCTCTTAGCTCTATTCTCAGCTTTGTTGGGAGGGACTCTTCTCTCTCACCCCAGTTCACCGAATTTCAAAATATCTTCGATCAGCACGAAACCTTTAGAGGTACTTCATCCGCAATACTGAATGAAACAATACTTGTTCCTTTGAGTATTGTTACACTTTGAGTCATCCGCTACCGCTCACACTTACTTTTCAGAGACTCAAAGGCAAGCTCATTTCGCACCAGTGACTTCAGAACTGTTCCTAGGGAAAGCCTCGGGCGGGGCTGGATTTCTGCTGTTAACTAAGAGCTTCGGTGAAGTTTGACTTAGACCACTCTCGCTACAGCAAGAGGACATGGAAGGTATTTGTTTTGGTCTTAATACACTAGTGTCCGTGTAAGCAAATGATAACTATTTTTCACAGATTTAATACCAAATCTAAGCCTTAGAATTAAGGCTCCTAGAAAGGATATTTTCAATTAATTAAAACTTTTGGGTTAATAATCCTACTTTTTAAAAATACATAAGGTTACGATGAGTATTAAATTAGTTAACATCTGTGAAATGCTTAGAAAATTGTCTTGCACGTGGATGGATCTAGAGACTGTCATACAGAGTGAAGTAAGTCAGAAACAGAAAAACAAATATTGTATATTAACGCATATATGTGGAACCTAGAAAAATGGTACAGATGAACCGGTCTGCAGGGCAGAAATAGAGACACAGATGTAGAGAACAAACGTATGGACACCAAGGGGGGAAAGCGGCGGGGGCGGGGCTGGGGGTGTGATGAACTGGGAGATTGGGAGTGACATGTATACAGTGATGTGTATAAAATGGATGACTAATAAGAACCTGCTGTATAAAAAAAAATAAAATAAAATTCAAAAATTCAAAAATAATTGTCTTGCAAATAGTAATTACTGTGTAAATCATTTGATATTATGGTAGTTATTTTTATTACTAACAAAATAAATAATACACTAATAATTAATTACATGAAATTGTATTCAACACGAAAAGAAAACCCAGTAGGGAGGAAAAACAAAACAAAACAAAAAACAAACAAACCCATGTATGGTCGGAATTCCGTGGCGGTCCAGTGGTTAGTACTCGCCGCTTTCACTGCCATGGCCAGGGTCCCATCCCGCAAGCCTGGTGCGGCAAAACAAACAAACAAAAAAACCCCAAACACTTATGATCAATTCACAAAAGGAAACCAAATGGTTAATAAATGTGCCTGAGGATGCTCCACCTAACTCATGTAAGGATGTGCCATTTAAAGCAATAATATATCATTCTCCTTCCCTACTCCCACTTTAGATTTCTGAAATACTGTCCATGCAAGCGTAAATCGGCCCAATCAGACTAAAGGACAATTGCATAAGAACTATTAAAATTTACGAAGTTCATATCCTTCCTTTCTTCTTTCCCTCCCTTCCTCCCTCCCTTCCTTCCTTCTTCCTTCCTTCCTTCCTTCCTTCCTTCCTTCCTTCCTTCCTTCCTTCCTTCCTTCCTCCCTTCCTGAAACCCAATAGTCAACCTACTAGCAGAGAATTATGCTGGAGAAATGCCAACACTAGTGTGAAAATTATGTATACACACACATTATATATATATACAGTGAAGCACTACTTTTTAGTTAAACTATTAAAAACTATCCAATGTCCACCAAATGTAATATTGAGTTAAATAACTTATGAAAAGCAAAACGTTAGAGCAGTATGTGTTCATTAATAAGACTAATACATATCTACATGTAGTAACTTACAAATAAATATTTTCCCACTGTTAAGTTTTTTTTTTAAAGGCAAGTTGCAGAACAGCATGTATAGTATTTTTGTTTGTTTTAGATGATAGACTGAGAGAGTAGATATTTAATATCAGTGAAGGCCATTTAGCTTTAACCTCAATTTTATGAAGGCCCCACACTTAGACTTTTCATATTGTCTTCAAAGGAGTATTATGTATGTATGTGTATATCTATACATATATTATATAAACAAATGTTTGTTTCTTTTTTGAGTTAACTGAAGGGTCTTAAACATATCTCAATATCTTCAAACCTTATTTGGCGTTTCTTTATTTTTTATATACTGGTAATGAAGATGACATGAACCTTTTGCAAATTCTGGAAGGCTCTGATTGATATAAAATTAAAATATCTTGAAGGATGTATACAAATTGTAAACAGCTAGTATCAGAAACTTTAAACTTTTCTATGTTAAAACATTTTTCAAGATTTTTTTCTTTACCACGAGTACATGTTATTTAGTAATTTACTTTTTTAAGTAAAGAAAAATTTAAACAAGTTTTTTTTTTAAAGACGGAAGAGTGGTGAACAGAGCCAAATCCTACTCATAAATGGAGATATTAATTAAGAAATGACCACTAAGGACTTCCCTGGTGGTGCAGTGGTTAAGAATCCGCCTGCCAGTGCAGGGGACATGGGTTTGAGCCCTGGTCCGGGAAGATCCCACGTGCCGCGGAGCAACTAAGCCCGTGTGCCACAACAACTGAGGCTGAGCTCTGAGCCTGTGAGCCACAACTGGAGCCCACGTGCCACAACTACTGAAGCCCACGTGCCTAGAGCCCGTGCTCCCTAACAAGAGAAGACACCACAATGAGAAGCCCGGGCACTGAAACGAAGAGTAGCCCCCGCTCGCCACAACTAGAGAAAGCTCGCGCACAGCAACGAAGACACAACGCAACCAAAAATACATAAATTTAAAAAAAAAAAGAAAGAAATGACCACTAGATTTAACAACAACAATTTTTACATATGATAAGGTAGAGTGTCATCATAATATCTTTACAGGTCAAGGTTACACTACTTGTAAGAGGTCTGATTCCACAGACTACTTCAGCACAGCACAATGAAAGCATCCTTTTCATTGTATTCTATAGCGTAGTGATTGTAATAGCTGTTTTTGTACCTCAAGCTCCTTCCTGGGCTTTCCTCCTACCAAAGCTTCATAATCTCACGTCTTACTTCTCACCAAACTACAGAGGATTGGAGCTTTATGTCCCCACCTTTTCTCAGAGGGATTTGGTTTCACTTTCCATTTCCACAGGTAGAGTATATAATTTCCAGAAAAAGATATTTGACTACAAACCTCTCTGAAGCAGAGTCTGAACAGAATTCCCATTTGGTGCCCTGCATTAGCCCCTTTCCCTCATAACCTGCTTATCCTCCTGATCCTTCAGCTCTGAGGACCTTCAGATCTCATTGTCCTCTGTGCCTGTTATTCTATTTTTTTCTCTCCTTCCCTACATGTACAGATGGGGCCAAATCACTGAGTGATCTGGGGACTTACTGTTGAAGCTTGGAACCTCTCTGTTTAGATCGTTTTTAATAATCTATAGTAGCAGCAAGTCTGCCAGGAAACAAATTTGTACTTTTTTAAAAAAATTTATTTATTTTTTGCTGCTTTGGGTCTCCATTGCTGCATGTGGGCTTTCTCTAGTTGCAGCGAGTGGGGGCTACTCTTTGTTGCAGTGCATGGGTTTCTCACTGTGGTGGCTTCTCTTGTTGTGGAGCACAGGCTCCAGGCATGCAGGCTTCAGTAGTTGTGGCACGCAGGCTCAGTAGTTGTGGCTCACGGGCTCTAGAGCACAGGCTCATTAGTTGCAGCACACGGGTTTAGTTGCTCCACGGAATGTGGGATCTTCCCAGACCAGGGCTTGAACCCATGTCCCCTGCATTGGCAGGTGGATTCTTAACCACTGCGCCACCAGAGAAGTCCACAAATTTGTACTTTAAGCATGATAAAATCACACCATCCACCATCTATGTACCCATTCTCTCAACAATTATTTAACAAATGTCTCTTCTATTCCAGGCACTGTGTCATGCACAGTGTGCACTGTCTAGAGGGGAAGACAGATATTTAGACAAAAAAGAACACAAAAAGTTATATGATCACAAATTTTGTTAAGGGATATGAAAACATAGAGTGTCATGAGAAAAACCATGGGGGGAGAATTAACATTAACTGGGAAATTAGGAAATGTGTCTCTTAAATAGATATCCTTTAGATAAATAGGTGACAGGATAAAATTCAAGAGAAGTGTAGGAGACAAGGAGGCAGAAAGTGAAGCAAAGGGTATTCCAGGCAGAGTGAAAAACATGTGTGAAGTTCCCAAAACAGGAAGAACTGGGAAAATTAGGAAAATTGAGAGAAGGTCAGTGTGACCTGCACAGAAGCAAGCAAAGGAGACAGTGGGGAAATGGCACTGGAGAGGTTGGCCAAATCAATACAGGCCTTGAATGCCATGTTCAGGATTTGAAATTTTTATCCAAATTGCAATGGGAACATATTGGAGCTTAAAAGTAGAGGAAGAATGTGATCTGTTTAATATTTTTGAAAGATCATTCTGGATGCTCTGGAGAGAACAGGTTGAATAGATTTGAGCAGATCCATTGGGCAGCCATGGCAGCAGTCAGCATGAAAGATGGTTGGTGGCTTGAAAGATGATGGTGGGCTAAAAGAATGACTACAGGAATGGAGAGAGGTAGATGAATCCAAGATATATTTTGGAGATAAAATCATCGGGACCTGATCATGATTTGGATACACACTGTGAGGGACAGGTAGGGTGACTAACTACTGCTGGATTCTGGAACTTTTTTGTTTCAGCACTGAAAGACCTGCCTCTCTGGGAGCCCCCTCAGTCCCAAGCAAACCCAAACATCTGGTAACAGGGAAGGACAAAGGATGATTCTCATGCTTCTGACTGGAGTGATGGAGCAAATGGAGAAAGTGTATATTGAAACTGGGAGGATTGGGGGAGTAACAGGTATTGTGGGAATGACAATTTAGCTTTTCTATGCTGAGACTGGACATAACCTCATCAAGCCAGATGTCTGAAGTAGAATATTTTTTCCTTCATATTAGAGTCAGCTGATGAATTTTGATTTTTAAAGGACTGTAAAAAAAATCAGATTTATATCCATAATGAGTAACTTCTTTCCTCTTTCAAGATTTTAACTACAAATGGTAAAGATTCTGGAATTTTTTCTTTCTTGCTATAAAACTAATTCACAGGAAATTATTTGGTGATTCCTTGGTTTATTTCCCATTTTTAAATGATTCTATTCTTTCATTTATCCATTTATTTAAAGATTTTTTTATGTGGACAGTTTTTATTAAGTCTTTATTGAATCTTTGTTACAATATTGCTTCTGTTTTATGTTTTGGTTTTTTGGCCACGAGGCCTTTGGGATCTTTGCTCCCAGCGATCAAACCTGCAACCCCTACATTGGAAGGTGAAGTCTTAATCACTGGACCACCAGGGAAACCCTGTCCATTCATTTAAATATTGCAAGGTTAAATTGTACAGATTAATTTATTCAAAAGAAAAGGGAAGCCTCCAAACAAACAAACAAAAATTTCCTCCAAAAGAAAAAAACACTAAAAAAAAAAAGAAGATAAAAAACTTTTAAGAAAACCTCCAATCTTGCAAAAGCTTTGACAGCCAATTTGTTTGAATCCACATTAATTGGAATAAAAATAATTGTTTAGTTGATGTCTTCTTAGCAAAAGTGAAATTCTTAGCAAATGTGAAAAAAGACTTAAGGTCAGTCTTGAAAACTGAAGATCCTAAGTGCAAACTTCTATAAAGAGAGTGTGTTTTGACTAAAACAATGTCTTAGGTTAAAAATAAGGAGAAATATAAAACCTAAGTAAAGGAGACTTTTAGGAGACAATTGCAAGGCATTCAAGTAGAGCTGAGAAGTAAGGGAAGATACCCCACACTGCCAAAAACATGAATATTTAGGTGGCTCGGTTCTTAAAAAATGTTGCTGATTAAGTGCAAATTAATAAAGATAAAATCAATATTTAACACTGATCCTTAGAAGGAAAATTATTTTGCTGACCATGTAAAGCAAAACTCACCCCAACAACTTTGTGCAACGGAATTGTTCTCTTAAGCCTTTAAGATCATTCTAAGAAAATTAACACACTGATCAAAATAAAATAGGAAAAAACAAAGGAATCTAAAGAAGCCATTTCCCCCCTGCTAGCCATCCCCATTAAATAAGAAGGGCATATATTTAGAAATTCTATCTCTCTTACATATTGAAGTCCTTATGGATAAAATTATATGATGCCTGGATTTTCTTTAAAATACAGGAGAAAAAGGTCGGGAAATATAAATAAATAAATGAATGAATAAATAAATTATATATATACATATACATATACATATACATATATATATATATATATATATATATATATATATATATGGAGAGAGATTGGCAAAAATATTGCTAATTCTTCCAGTTGGGTGATGAATACATTAGGCTACATCATATCATTTTATTTTGTGTATTTAAATGTTCATACTAAAAGTTATAATATGTTTAACTTCACTTTATTGCATAAATATGCCCGATGTCATGGTCCCTGCAAGGAAGAATTAATGCAGTGGTCAGGGAGAGTACAAGTAAATAAGCAAAGACATATATAACTGCTGACAAGAAAAGGTGAGGGAGGGGTTAATACCCTATTTGTTGGAAACTCCTTATCGAGAACCTAAAGGCATGCAGGTAAAACTGCAAAATTGAAGAGCGTCGCCGTCCACGGGTTGACAGCTGCATGAGAAGTGCTCACCCGCCCGCAGGCGGCAAACCTTTCCACCCGACGGTGAAGACCCCTCGCCAGCAACGCCCCCGCGCTCTAAGCTTTAGCTTTTACTTTATTCCCTGGAAAGCGCAGACGGTTGTGGAGCACAAGCTGGTGGCGATGCTGCTAAACCGGACATGCTCCTTGTTGGGGGAGGTGGGGACATCTCTGGAGGTTTACAAAATTCCTGGTTTCTGTCTTCTAAAGTCTTTCATAGCTGGGTAATAATAATAATAATAATAATGGCAAACACCTACACAGAGCCTACTTTGCCTAGCACACTCCTAAGTGCTTTACATGCATTAATTAAGGGAATCCCATAGGAGATGCAAAGTATTATATATAGAATGGGTAAACAACAAGGTCCTACTGTATAGCATAAGGAACTATATTCAATACCCTGTGATAAACCATAATGGAAAAAATTGTGTATATGTGTGTGTGTGTAGCTGTATCACTTTGCTGTATACCAGAAATTAACACAACATTGTAAATCAACTATACTTCAATATAATAAATTTTTAAAAATTTAAGGCAATCTCAGCACCGTCCTGGTAAGGTGGGTGCCTGCCAAGGGCCTCACGCAGAGTTGCCGGGATGCGGTTTAAACGGGGCAGTCCGTCTCCATAGCCCATGCTGTTAACTACCACGCAGTATTTCAAACGCGAAAATGGCAAATTATTTTCCCCTAAAATTCAATGGAGACGCGATCGTGTTTGATTGAGTGGTTTGTTTTAGGCTTGAGAGGGAAGGGAGAAGGGGAAACCAGTGGTGTCAAAAGTCTTAAAGAGAAACAGAACGCTGGGAAAACCAGAAGCCATTCTTAGGACTTAATTTGCCAAATAACAAACCAAAAGCCGGGAGACAAAATCTGCTCAGTGCGGAGGTGAAGGCTTCCCTCGATTTTTCTGGAGATTTTTGAAGGATATTGCTCTGGGCTTCGGTTCTCTAGACGGAGAAAGCTGTGATTGTAACTAGCTCTATAACGCGCTCCGCTTGGCTCTTCTTGCCCTGGTCACAATCCGCACTTCTATTCAAATCAGTTGCCCAGAGCCGAACCTTTCCCATCTGAAGGACAATCCTAGCTAATATTTCAAAACTGCGCCTCTTTGCATCCTGAAGGGAACTAGGGACCAGGTACTGACCACCCTCTCCGAGAAGTATGTGTCCCCAGGCGCACGGAGAAGAAAAGTCAAGGAGGATAACGTGAATTGCAGGGAATTTCGGAGGCGGTGACGTGATTGCAGCCTTTCTCACTCCCGCTGGGATATGCACCTGAGTTTCTGAAATCAGTCTAGGTTGTGAAATCCCAGGAAAGCAGGACGATCCCTCCCTTGGGCTGTATCCCTCCAGTTCTTTCTGTAGGTATAGTGTTAATAGAGTATCTTGGAATTTCGAAATAGTCAAAGCCGGGAGAGAGGGGACAATAGGCTGGATAATGACCAGGAAAAGGATCCAACAATTTCCCGTGTTAACATCTGGATCCTAGCAGGGCCATCATTTTCATCCACCCAACTAGCTTTCGGAGGTTCCCAAGACCACAGACCTTTCTTTCAAATTGCCCTCCTTCTCTGTTTCCAGGAGACCAGATATAGGGAAAATCTGGTGGGGAGCGTGGCTGACTTTTCCTCTTACCCGGGAATGCTAATGAGCTGGATGCCGGTAGAGCTTCGTGGAAATTTGTCCAGTGCAGGAGCACTCCCTGGGTATTGCTTGGACCTTGAGATTAAGACCCCTATCTTTCTGCCAAGTTTCTCTGTAGTTGAAGGAATTGCTTTGCCAGAGTCTCTGATGAATCAGTGCTCACTTGTTTTTTTAATTTAAGTATAGTTGATGTACAATATTATGTAAGTTACAGGTGTACAATATCGTGATTCAAAAATTTTAAAGGTTATACTTCATTTATAGTTATTATAAAATATTGTCTATATTCCCTGTGTTGTACAATATATCATTGTAACTTCTTTTTTACATGATAGTTTGTACCTCTTAATCCTACCCCTACATTACCCCTCCTCCCTTCACTCTCTCCACTGGTAACCACTAGTTTGTTCTCTGTATCTGTGTTCCTTTTGTTATATTCACTAGTTTATTTTTTAGATTCCACATATAAGTGATATACAGTGTCTTTCTCTGATTTATTTCACTTAGCATAATACCCTTCCAAGTCCATCCATATTGCTGCAAGTGGCATTATTTCATTGTTTTTTATGGATGAATAATATTCCATTGTATATATATACAACATCTTTATCCATTCATTTGTTGATGGATACTTAGGTTGCTTCCATATCTTGGCAATTGTAAATAATGCAGCTATGAACACTGGGGTGCGTGGTATCCTTTCGATTTAGTGTTTTAATTTTTTTCAGGTATATAAGCAGGAGTGGAATTGCTGGGTCATATGGTAGGCTTACTTTCCCACAGTCTCTGATGAATCAATACTATTCAGTTGCTTTCTTCCCTACACTTATTTTTTAAATGGATATTTCTCATTTTTAAAAGAAATTACAAACTTTCCTGAAATTCTACCTTTAACATCACTTTTAAGAGAATACAAAGCTCTCATGTTCCTAAAGAATAGAATCTCAAAAAAACCTCTTTCCATTTTCTGGAAGTGGCTAGTTGTCTTTATTGAGGGTCTTCAGAATGCCTTACAAGATTTTACTGTCTGTGGGTAAGGCTGTGCCTTATAAAGGACTTGTTTTGGTTAATAACCCAGTGCTGAAGGCTGGGAACCAATATTTTCACTGAGATAAGAATCCCTGGGCTTCCCTGGTGGCACAGTGGTTGAGAGTCCGCCTGCCGATGCAGGGGACACAGGTTTGTGCCCCAGTCTGGGAATATCCCACATGCCACAGAGTGGCTAGGCCCGTGAGCCATGACCACTGGGCCTGCACATCCGGAGCCTGTGCTCCACAACAGGAGAGGCCACAACAGTGAGAGGTCCACATACGCCAAAAAAAAAAAAAAAAAAACCGCTTATAAGAAGTTACTTTAAACTTTGACACTGTACCACACAATCCAGAGCTATCTAAAGATTCAGTGCAATCCCTATCAAAATTCCAATGGTATTTTTCACAGAAATAGAACAAACAATCCTAAAATTCATATGGAACCACAAAAGATGCCAAATAGCGAAAGCAACGTTGAGAAAGAAGCTGGAAGCAACACACTTCCTGATTTCAAACTATATTACAAAACTATAATAATCAAAACAGTATGGTATTGGCATACATCAGATACACAGATCAATGGGACAGAACAGAGTCCAAAAATAAACCCATGCATATATGATCAATTAATTTACAACAAAGGATCTTAGAATATACAATGGGGAAAGACAGTCCCTTCAATAAATAGTGTTAAGGAAACTGGACCACCACATGCAAAAGAATGAAACTGGGCCACTATCTTACACCATACACAACAATTAAGTAAAAATGGATTAAAGACTGAATATAAGACCTGAAACCGTAAGACTCCTAGAAAAAACATAGGGGGTAGTCTCCTTGATCCTGGTTTTGGTGATGATTTTTTGGATTTGACACCAAAAGCAGAGGAAACAAATGTAAAAGAAAAAAAAAGTGAGGCTACATGAAATTAAAAAGCTTCTGCACAGCAAAGGAAACCATCAACAAAATGAAAAGGCAACCTACCTACGAAATGGGAGAAAATATCTGCAAAATCACTTATCTGGTAGGGGGTTAATATCCAAGATGTATAAACAACTTATACAACTCAAAAGGAAAAAAAAGAAAACATTAAAAAATGGGCAGAGGATCTGCATAGACATTTTCCCAAAGAAGATATACGGATGGTCATGGTACATGACCTTTCATGTACCTTTTCATGGTACACGAAAAGGAGCTCTATGTCACCAATCATCAGGAAAAAGCAAATTAAAACCACAAGGAGATATTACCTCACACCTGTTAGAATGGCAATTATCAAAAAGACAAGAAATAAGTGTTGGTAAGGATGTGGCGAAAAGGGAATGCTTGTACACTGTTGATGGGAATGTAAATAGGTGCAGCCATTATGGAAAACAGTATTGAGATTCCTCAAAAAATAGAACATGATCCGGCAATTCCATTCCTTGGTATTTATCCAAAGGGAACAAAAACATAAACTCAAAAAGATATCTGCCCCAGCCCGCAATGCTCCTCCCGCCCCTGTTCACTGCAGCATTATTTACAATAGCCAATACATGAAAGCAACCTAAGTGTCCATCAATAGATGAATGGATAAAGAAAATGTTGTGTGTGTGTATACAGTTCAGCCATAAAAGAGAAAATCTTGCCATTTGCAACAACTTGAGGACATTATGCTGAGTGAAATAAGTCAGACAGAGAAAGACAAATACCACACGATCTCATATGTGGAATTTAAAACAACAAGAACAAACCAAACTCACAGATACAGAGAATAGATTGGTGGTTGCCAGAGTTGGGAGAGAGGGTAGAGGTGAAATGGGTGAAGGGTGTCAAAAGGTACAATCCTCAAGTTATAAAATAAATGTCATGGGGATGTAATGTACAGCATGGTGACTATAGTTAATACTGTACTGTATATTTGAAAGTTGCTAAGAGAGTAGATCTTAAAGTGTTCTCATCAAAAGAAAAAAAATTTAACTGTATATGTTGATGGATATTAACTAGACTTATTGTGGCGATTCACAGTATGTACAAATATTGAATTGTTTTGTTGTAGATCTGAAGCTAATATAATGTTATGTCAATTACATCTCAAAAAAGTGTTGGACTTGTGGCAATTCACACTTAAGTTGGGTTTTAAGGACTGACACAACATTTAATAACTTTTGATGCTCCCATATTTGCCATTTCTTTTAAGAAAACATTGTATTTATATGGATAGGCTGGAACCTGGAGATAGTTAAATATCACAGGCCTGTAAGAGAAACGCCACTTCTATTCACCATGGAAGTGAGAGGTAAAAACTATAAAAAGAAGGCTTCCCTGGTGGCGCAGTGGTTGAGAGTCCGCCTGCCGATGCAGGGGACACGGGTTTGTGCCCCGGTCCAGGAAGATCCCACATGCCGTGGAGCGGCTGGGCCCATGAGCCATGGCCGCTAAGCCTGTGAGCCATGGCTGCTGAGCCTGCGCGTCTGGAACCTGTGCTCTGCAACGGGAGAGGCCACAACAGTGAGAGGCCTGCGTACCGCCAAAACAAACAAACAAACAAACAAAAACCTATAAAAAGAGACAATGGGAAACATTCTCTATGACCAGGAAAGTTTTAAGAGTCTTATATTCAGAGGATCAGAGGCAGTAGAGCAGAAAAGAAAAGCGAAAGAATGACAAATTAGCAGACTAGATAGCCTAAGGGAGACTTAAATTCACCAAAATTTTTTTACCACAGCTGGGCCAGAGTTTCTATTGACAGGGAATTATGTTGCCCTATAAATACTGTAACTCTAGAAGTCAGAAGCAGTCACAAAAATGAGGAAATATTCTTCCAGTACTTGAAAACTATCATCAGCTTCAGCAAAGTCCCTCACTACATTGACTGAGGGATATAGGCAATGCTGAAGCTGAAAGAGGTTTCAGTTGTATATACTTTGTAGGAGATGGAAAATGCTGGAATGAAAGGCTTGCTTTCCCTTCTTCTCTTTTGTCCTCTGTTGTGAGCTCAAGGAGCTGTGTTCACAGTCAAAATGTATGCTTTGTGCTTTAGCCATGACGGCCACACTAGATTTTGATGTACTGGGGGCCCAAACCTCTATGCTCTCCATATCACTTAGAATATAACATGTCCTTTTTCACCAGGAAATGCTAGTTCTGTGGGTGGGGATCAGGAAGGGTCTGCAGGCCATCCACGTATGGTCAAGAGGCTTGGTTAGGTAGCCAAGGTGGGAGGGAAACAGAGACAACTCATCTCACACATTCTAAGCTCTCGGATAGTCCTGTGACCTCAACTGGTACTAAGAGAAGCAATTTCAACATTAGACTAGGCTAAGGCTAGTTAGAAATCAGAATGATTTGAAAAAGCAAAACATATTCTTGAATTCAGTATAAAAAATATATTTTTTACAGCTGCCCTTGTGTACCTTTTCACTGTATTAAATGACACTGCATTTAACAAAGGTAATCACAGGTAAATTTCTTGTTGATGTTTATTTTTCCAAAATCTCAATTTTTCCAGCATTTATGACCTGTAAACAACTTTTCAATGTGTTATCTCTGACGTTCTTTAAATAAGGAAGTTCAAGAAACATTTTATCTCAATTTTAAAAAATTCTGAATTCTACTTGAAGTTGTCACCAAACACCTTGGCAAGGAGTCATTTTAGTGGATTCTCTGGTGCTTAATCAGAACTGAGCTTCTACTGCAGGCTTCACCTCATTCACCACTGCTGGGGCTTAGTAGGATGTGGCCTCTCTGATGTTGGATCAGTATTGCTCTCTGCTTGTATGCCTTCCCACACTACTTAAATGTATAGGATTTTCCCTCAGAGTGGACTCTCTTATGTTTATTGAGATTTGACTTACAGCTGAAGGCTCGCCCACATTGAGAACATTTGAAAGGTTTCTCTACTGTGTGGATTTTGAGATGATGACTAAGACCTGTCTTCTGACTGAAGGCTTTGCCACACTCTTTACATTGATAAGGCTTCTCCTTGTTGTGAATCCCCTGATGTTCAATAAGATGCTCTCCCCTTGTGAAGGCCTTGCCACACTCAGGACATTGGTAGGTCTTATCCCCAGTGTGGATTCTTTTGTGGTTTCTGAGGCCAGTTAACTGCGTGAAGGTCTTCCCACATATATCACACGTATATTTTCTTGGTTTAGGAGGGGTCCGTGCTTCCCTCCTAACTTGTGTTTGTTGAGGCCTGAGTGTTGACTGAAGGCTTCACCACACTCATCACATTTATAGGGCTTCTCCCCAGTGTGAATTCTCTGATGTATGACCAGGGTTGAGTTCACTCTAAAGGTTTTTCCACACTCGGCACATTCATAGAGTTTTTCCCCTGAGTGAATTCTGTGATGTATTATAAGGTCTGAGCTCCGGCTAAAGGCTCATCCACATACAGGACATTCAAAAGGTTTCTCTCCAGTGTGGATTCTCTGGTGTTGGTTAAGTCCTGCATACTGAGCGAATGCTTTTCCACATACTTTACATTCATAGAGTTTTTCTTTACTGTGAATTCGCTGATGCTCAGTAAGATTTGAACACTGCCTGAAGGTTTTCCCACATTCATTACATTCATAAGGCTTCTCTTTGTTGTGGAATTGCCTATGTTCAGTGAGGTCTGCACTATGGCAGAAGGTTTTCCCACAGTATATACATTCAAAAGGTTTCTTTCCAGTGTGGAGGCTTTGATGCTTTGTAAGAACCGATCTCTGACTAAAAAATTTGCCACATTTATTACATGGATGGGGCTCTTCTCCAGTGTGGATTTTGAGATGTTGGGAGAGGGCTGCTTTCTGACTGAAGCCTTTGCCACACTCTTTACACTGATAAGGTCTTCCCTTGCTTTGAAGCCCCTGATGCTGGGTAAGTTCTACACGTCTGATGAAGGCCTTTCCATATTCTGTACTGGAATATGGTTTCTTCCCAATGTGGATCCTCCTATGCAGCTGAAGGCCTCTTATCCAAGTGAAGGTTTTCCTACATTCATCACATTCATATGTTTTTTCACCTGTGGCATCCTCATCCTAAACTCCAAACTTCCACTAGGCTCACTGTCTCCTCTGTATGTGGCATGCTGACACACAGTTTCATGATGTCCATCAGACCCCTCCCTACACCATAATATTTCTTCATAAGGTTCCTGCTTCACTTCTAATGTCAGGTTCTCAGTCCTCACACCACCATCTGAAACAACACATCATATAACTCGAGGAGAAAAGGCAACTCAAAATTAAGAAACAGACAGGTAGGAGGGTTAATCTTTATTTTAGATTTAACAGAGGATTTTATATCTTTTCTTTATTTAGTGTCAGGGGTTCAGAGAAACAGGTCAGCCAAGTAGAAGGAATGGGAGTAATACAGGTGTGGGAGTGAGAAAGAATAAAGCATGGCCAAGTTACCAATAGAGTATGGTAAAATTGATAGGATGTCACTTCTGTGATTACCTAAGACTGTAAGTTCCACCTACTATGAGATTTTCTCTATTGACACTCTCCCTTGCTGATTTGCTGGCTTTGATGAAGAAAGCCACCATACGAAGAAGCCCATGTGGCAAGGAACTGAAGGTGGGTTATGGCCAGTAGCCAGCAAGGAACTGAGGCCCTGTGTCTGTGTGAGTGACTGACAGAGAACTGAGTCCTGCCACCATCCATGTGAGGGTGGAAGTGGATCCTTCAGTCACAACTCAGATGAGATCCCATCTTTGGCATTTTGACTGCAACCTTGTGAGAGACCCAGAAGTAGAGGGCCCAGGTAAGCCATACCCAGACTCTTGACCCATAGAAACTATGAGACAATAAACGTGAGTCGTTTAACTGCTAGGTTTGTGGTAATTCATTAAGCAGCAATTGATAACTAATGTACCACTACTACAAAAATACAAAGCTTCCTAACTATAAGAACTACTACAATTTAAAAAAGAGGAGGGAAAACAAACCACACACTTAAAATCATATGCATGTATATGTATATCCATACATACATGAACACACACAGATAAATATTTATGCATATGTGTATATATATGTTTATACTTATTATCAATAAACGCAAATGGCTTAACTTAACTATTAAAAGAAAAGAATTAGGGAATTCCCTGGTGGTTCAGTGGCTAGGACTTGGCGCTTTCACTACCCGGGTTTGATCCCTGGTTGGCGAACTAAGATCCTGCAAGCAGCAAAGCGTGGCCAGAAAAAAAAAAAGAAAAAGAAAAAAAATAGATTTGGTCACAGAGCAAAACCCAACTCTATTATATATACAAGAAATACATCTAAAATAAAATGATAGAGAAAAGTTATGAATAAATGATGAACAAGAGAAAATTAAGCAAATGCAAATAAAAGAAAGAAGGCATCATGATCTCAGTTTCAGAAAAAAGGAGAGATTCAGGCCAAAAGCATGAAATTAGACAAAGAAAAGAACTTTATAATGCTAAATATACAATTTACAGTGACAATGGAACAGATATGTCTAATTACGCAGAAAATAACAGAGGAGCAACTTTCCTAGAGCAGAAATTATAGATGACATAAAGAGACAAAACAAATAACAGACTTTAATCATCCTTTCTCTGTCTGAAAAAACACCAAATGGGCAAAAAAATAAAGATACGGAAGATTTACAAAATGAAATCAACAAAATTAAATCTTATGGATAAATATGTATATCAAGCTCTGTATCCTGAAAATAGAACATCTTTTCAGATGTGCAGTGACCTTTAATGAAAACTATTTTTTGGGTCATAGGAAAACCATAATAAAGTCCCAAAGGTGTAAAAACAACACAAACATTCTCTGATTACAATAGAATAAATCTAAAATTAATAACAAAATCAGAAAATAAGCCCTTCCATCTGAAAATTTTAAAATTTCCAATTATTGGTTCAAAGGCAAAATACAAGCATACATTTCTGATTTTCTAGAAAATAACAAAAACACTACATTTCAAAACATTTGGGATTCATCAAAACCTGTGTTCATCTGTAGCATCAAATATTTATATTAGTAACAGATATATAGATCAATCCAGCTCAAAAGTTAAAAAATAAAAAGGACAACTAATTAACCAAGATAACTTGCTCATTTAGGAACACTTTACTGGCTTTTCTCCCTTCTGTGTCTCATTCCCCTTCCTTATGCTTCCTGGGAACACCTCTGATACAAATTACTACAATGTAAAATAAATAAATTTAAAAAACAAGTGAGAACATAAGGTAGGAATTAACAAAAATAAATGCAGAAATAAAATATAGAAAAATAATGGAACATTGTAGTGTGAATACACCATTGTAAACTCATATTTTTTAGAAAAAAAAAATGTACTTCTAGCTCTACCCATAAAATGTGCTAGAAATATTGTTACCCTAGTGGTAAAGAACTCCCCTAGCACCCAGATTTTATACCTCAGTAGCATTCTCCATTAAGAAGAATCAAGGCTCCTTCATTAAGGGTTGATACCAAATCTGGGTCTAGGGAAAGTACAAGGTGAGCCTGGAACAATTAATTTTGTTCAGAAAGCAAGGATTCAAAATTCATAGGGTCATGGCAAAAAGAGACAGGGGCAAGATGTGAGACATCCATACAAGGCAAAGATGTGTCAGTCTGAGCATTAAAAAGAGTAATAACTGGTAGATTGAAACACACTGACTCAATGAAAATTACTAAGTCCATAATGATACTAACACAGAGAAAGTCCTAAAATCTCACGTTGCCATTTGAGGTACCTATTAAACCATTCCTTGAATATGAAAATTGGTAAATAAAGGGGGAAAACTAAGCGTCAATCTTGACTGTCTAATATGAAGTCAAGTCAATCTAATCAACAAATAGATGATTTGACCGTTTCTTTACTATAAAGAAGAAAGTCAGTTAATAATGCAGAAGGAATGAAAGAATTATAAAATCATTCTGTAACCCTTAATAAAATGGTTGACCCACATAAGAATTCTCAAATATTTTGTATTTTGTTGATAGGAAACTGGCCATTCACAAACTGCCAAAGTGACACCACACCATTACAAGGGGGAAAATTAGCTGTTCAATGGAGGGATCATACTGTCATCATCCTAAGCCAGCCAGGGCTTTTATAGTGGGTCACCCAGGAATTCATGTCTACTTACCTAATATTAATTCTAGCCAAAAATGTTTAACTTGAGTCTTTCAATCTTTTTTCCAGTTTATGGAAATCCAGGGTACAGGGGCAGCAAAATAAATGATACAATGAGGAAGCAACCAGAAAAATACAGAGGGAAAGAGACTGGCCTGGGCTCATCAAAAAGTCTGGGCTGTGAGAGGGAAAATGGGACAGTGAAACTGTTCTAAAGTAAAAAAGAATTAAAAGGCATAACAACCAGATGTGTTATGTGACCCTGGCTTCTATCCTGGTTTGCACAAATCAACTTTAAAGACATTTTGGAAAAAAATGGACCAGTTTGAATTTGGATTGAGTTTAGATAACATTAAGATGTATTGACAGGGAAAAGGGAAGATTATTAACTGAGCAAAATAGATTATAAAATAGCACATAGAAATGATCCCTTTTTGGTGAAAGGAATGTGTGTATGTGTGTATACACACATGTGCACATAAAAGATATACAGATATAAAATAAAAAGTCATCAATCGTAATCTCTGGGTGATAAGAATATCATGATTTGCTTTCTTATTTTGCAACTCTGTATTTTCTAACTTTCTACAATGCATATATACTTCTCTGGTAATAATAAGAGGTAACTTTCAAAAAAGTCAATGTAGTTTTACAATGTTAATATCCTATCAGGGTCTATTTATGTAAGCATCAAAATACTTGAAAGTAACATTTGCTATAGACAATCTGCAGAAAATTCAACTGTGGATGTTTAAAACCGACATACTGCTGAGGTTGTTCTGAGATGACTTATCACCTGTTAATAATTATTACCTAAAATGTCAGCTCTGTCACTCTTTAACAACTCTCATCACAAGGAATTAACAAGTCACACTCCACAAAAAACCCAAAGGGGAGTTGATTTCAGTCCAAATTCCTTAGAGAAATTCTTGCCTCACCTCTTTCCTCTGATGCGTGGGGCTAAGGTCCTTTGCCCTTGAACTGGACTGCTGGAGGTTGAACTCTGGTACATGAAGATTCTTCATCTAGTGTCTTAAGTGTCACTGTCTGCAAAAGGATCTTCTGTTCCAGAGCACAGGCTGAAAGCTAGAGACAAGCAGCACTCATTAGGCCTGTAAGGATATCATGAATTTAACAGGAACCAAACCTCAGGGAGGAGTCCCCAAGAAACATCCCCCAACAAAGACTAGGAGGAAGAAGCTAGAAACCAGGCCCTAGGGGGCTGAGAGGCAGCCAGAAAGGTAAGCAAAGTAAAGTTTGATCAAATATTGTTTCTGTCACTTCATTTATTGGCTATGTGTCCTTGGCTAAGTTACACAACCTCACCGAACTTAGTTGTCATGTGTGATACCACCTACGTCTTTGCTGCTGTGAACGATGAATGACCAGTAAAGGAGCACGATGCCTTCAGTATCTTTACTCACCATCCCCGAATCTGCTGTTTCCCACCCTTCCCCTTCTTCCCCTCCTGACTGGCTTAGCAAGAAGCTCAGTTCCCTGCTGAATGCTAGGTTTTCCCACTGTTCTCTCAGAGCCTTCACACTTGAGAAAGTTTTGCTCCCAGTTCCCCGCAACCACATCATACTAGTCTCTTCCTATGTGTACATTTCTCTTTCTTTCCAGATTCTCCAGCATGGTCACCACCTCCTCCCCACTCTCTGGATGATGTTCCTGCAGCTGGGCCTGGAGCTCCTGGGGCAGGATGGAGAGGAACTGCTCCAGCACCAGCAGCTCCAGGATCTGCTCCTTGGTATGTGTCTCTGGCCTAAGCCACTGATGGCAGAGCTCCCGGAGCCGGCTTAGTGCTTCTTGGGGACCAGGGGAATCCTGGTAGCAGAAGTGTCTAAACTGCTGCCTGAAGATCTCCCAGGCAGGAGGCTGGTTCTCTGGAAGGCTGAGACCCTGATTCCTGAGGTGGTCTTCCTCCAACTTCACTTTCACCATCACAGGCCCCTGCTGACCCCATGGGGCTTGGAACAGCTGGCCAGCAGACTTTCTTGTGTCCACGGCCATCATTCCTGGCTTCTGCTGGAGTTTCAACTGGAGGCTTCTGAGGGCACCCTGGGGAATAAGAATTAAGTGATAAAGGGATACACGGCATATACTTCGAAGAACGCACACAAGAAAGAAGACCTGTAAGCAGGGTAACTAATTTTATTAATTCACTGAATCCACAAATATTTTTTAGAGGCCTACCTTGTACAGAAACTGTTCTAGGTGTTTGAGACGCATTAGCGTACAAAGATCCCTGCCATCATGGAGTGTTCATTCTAGTAGGAGCAATCAATAAATACAACAAATATGAAAAGTGTAGAGTATGTTACGGAGATAAGTAAAAATATATAATTGCTGGTGTGTGTGTGTGGAATGAAGGCTGATAAGTAAAAATATGTAATTGCTGGGGGGTGTGTGTGGAATGAAGGCTTGCACTTAATGGAAGAAGGTTCCTCCAAATCCGGCATTAAATACATGTATGTGGCCCCTAACCTAAAGCAAATTTTCAAGTTATCACTTGGCACCGTTTTTCCATACTTGAATACATATGATCCAACCTGTGGGAGAGGAAAAGTTACTAGTCACAGCTAGAAAATTATTGATGTTTTCGTGTTAATCTGGCAAAACTGAGAGCGAAATCCCACTTCGCTTCACACAGTGCTGGCGGCCTTGGTTTAGTCAGAGCTTCGGAATTATGGTTCCCAAGAAGGGGGTCCCCAGTCCCGGGACAGGGTCCTGTCTTGGGGGCCTTGGGGCCGGCCTTTCCGGAGCCTCCCAGACAGACGTCTGCTCCCGGCCGCGCAGCCCCGAACCTCCCCAGGCACAGAGTGTCCTCCAGCCGGAACCAGGGCCGGTGTTGGCTGCCCCACGCGGCTCAACACGTCCGGGGCTTGGCAAGGACGAATCCGATATCGAGGCGGAGGGACGCCCCCATACACTCACCTGACAGGGACGCACAAGTTCGGCTCCCGGAACCGGACGCTCCGGCGCAACGGCTTCCGGCGTCTCCCGGAGGTCACGCCCCCGAGCGCGCGCCCACGACCCGCCTCCGCCCACGTGCGCAGCGTCTCCCAGTTACCCTGCCGTCGGGTAGGCTGCGTGTTCAGTTCGAGCGGTTCGGGACTAAAGGCGGTGAAAGCAGCAACTGTGCTTTGACAATTAACACTAAACCCAGTTCCTGGATCTCTGAAATTAAAAAAAAAGTTTCGAACACCCGCCTCTTGCCAACCTGATAGGACCTCTTAACTGAAAATGTAGGGGAGGAGTGCTAGATGACAACAGAGAAGAAAAATGATTGCTCTCTTCCATAAAGAGCGTTCCCGGGAAGTAGGCCGTTGGCGGTCAGCATCGCTACCTGTTTGTCTCCCCTCTGCCCTTCTCCTGGGTGCTTTCATCTCCTTTGTTCCCAGAACCCTCTCCTTCTCAGGAAGGAACACGATAGCTAGCCTTTAGGATCTCGTGAATATACTGAAACCAGGAAGAAACACAGAAAACAGTGATGGTCGAAAAGTGGGAGCTGTTAAGGCAAAAAGCTTGGGCCAGAAGGCAGTGGAAATTTGCGAGAATGCATGACCCTAAGCGCAGAAGAGGATTAAATGATGGAAGAGGTTCTACTGTGGAAGAGTTGGAAGAGGGGGCGATCAAAGTAGGTGAGCTCACTGCTCTGAGGGAGGTTCCTCAGTGAGTTGCTGCTTTAGTCAGTCAGCAACACAGGGTTGGGAATAATAAAGGGAGTAGCAGACACAAAAAGGAGAATCAACATATGAAGTGGGGTGCTGGAATTTTGAAAAACCAGCCAGAACTGTAAAGTTGTCCTTGTCCCACTGTGCAGAGACCGTGGTGTATTGGGAACAGATTCCTCATGGCTATTACCACAGGAAAGCAAGACTCTCAGAACACTGCCCCTACAGAAACAATGTTGCTCACTTTGGAGTTTCTCTTGTGCTGAGGCAGATATTCCCCATTCTTCACAGTGCAGGACGTGCATATCTTAAAACAATCTAGCTCTCTCTCAATTCTTTTTCCTCTCTCAATTTTTCTTTTTTTTTCTTAATTTTTTTTTTTTTGTTTCGGTTTTGTTTGCGTTGGGTCTTCATTGCGGTGCATGGGCTTCTCGTTGTGGTGGCTTCTCCTGTTGCAGAGCACTGGCTCTAGGCGTGTGGGCTTCAGTAGTTGTGGCACACGGGCTTAGATGCTCCACAGCATGTGGGATCTTCCCAGACCAGGGATCGAACCTGTGTCCTCTGCATTGGCAGGCGGATTCTTAACAACTGCGCCACCAGGGAAGTCCCTCTCTCTCAATTCTTGATACCTCAGAGAAAATTCAAAATCCCTTCACCTAGAAAGAGTGGAAAGGACACCACTGTTGTTATACTGAAGGGATTATTACTGAGTAGAAAAGGGGAAAGCAAGCTATTTTGAAAGCACCTGGAATGAGCTTAATGGTCAGATCTTAGAAAGCCACATTGAAGATGCTACGTTTCAAGGCAAATACCAAGGACAACACCACAAAGCAACCACGGCTTCCTGAGGAGACTGGAGAGTTGACCACTGCTCACATGTGTAGGAACTGAAGCCTCTGAACCCCACACCCAGGACCTTCAGTTCACAGAAGGGCTGGCACCTTGGGGATGTGGAGAGCTGAATGACAGAGCAGAGTCCAGAGCAAAACGAGCCCTGCCTTGTAAACATCCCTCACATTTCTTCCCTTCCCCGTCCAAAGTGGCTAAACATCTGTCAAATTATACTTACTAGGAATTATATCAAAAATCCAATAAGTGAGATCAGATAGTATAGGACAGTGGTTAAGAGCTTATAATTTGGGGTCACTGAATTCAGGTTCCTGTGCTGCAGTGCCCCTTGAGCAAGTCACTTAACTTCTCTAAATCTGTTTCCAATTAGGGGACAGTAAGAAAACTAAGAGCACTGGGCATCAAGAGGATTAAACGAGATCACACAAGGGAAAACCACGAGCAGAGTTTTTGACAAGAGTACACACTATGGATAGCTTTATCATTTGTGAAAAACTCTGAGTCTTAAGAGTCTAAGGAGAAATGACTAATATATCCATCCCATTTACTGTGTTTATGTGTAAAGTACACACTTTTACTGAGCCTGCCCACAAGGGGTCAGTTGTTCTGCAGAAGATATAAAATGGGCAAATTAGTGTCCTCCTTGGGCCTGAACCATATACCAAAAAAATTACATAATCTTTATAATCCAGAGGCCTATTATGTAATTAGGGCACAGACCTAGAACACCTGACACTGATGAACAACAGAGTGTTAATATGTAAATATATTATGTGGTCCTGGATTTAAATGTAGAAGGAGTTCAAGTATGGAGATTCACTGAGGCCCAGTGGTTAGAGTCTTTACGGGAGCTGTGGAAGGCAGGATGGGCCCTGGAGAAAGGGAGCAAGTTAAGAATTCCTCCTTCTCAGGTTGGGAAAGGTTCAGGAGTTGGGGAAACCATCCTGGGGCTAGCAATGGAAAGGAGGCTTGTGAACTGAATAGGAGGCTGGCAAACAGCAGTTGGCCAGAGGCCACCAGGATGGGGGAGACGACCAGCAGGGCACAGTCTAGAAAGGCTGTCAAAGATCTGCTCAGATCTTTATCCTCTTCAGGGAGTGCCCTGCGTCCACTCTTACCCTGAAATTGTTGCTTCGCTCGCTATGGTTACATAAAGAGTTTTCCCAGACTAAACCCAAGGAAAAGGCAAATCTTTTAAACATGTTACATCAATCTTGGGAGTTCCCTGGCTGTCCAGTGGTTACGACTTCATGCTTTCACTGCTGTGGGCCCGGGTTCGATCCCTGGTTGGGGAACTAAGATCCCACAAGCCACGTAGCCTAGCTAAAAAAAACCTCAAAAACAAAACAGAAAACATGTTACATCAATCTTGCTCCTATTTACTTATGATTTTTAAATATCTACATGTGCCAACTTCTGAAAACGTGGAGGGGTCTCAAGACTGAACATGACTGTAATGTACTGAACATAGCTAATTTTCTCATTCATAATTATTAGGCTCATTTTGAGAAGTATCAGAAGCCAGCAATCGAGATTCATGAGGGCTTTGGGACCCTCTCCCCCAGCTATCAGTTCTGGTTTTAGACTGAAATCTGCTATGCATACAGACATTTATTAGCAATGTTCAGGAAAATTATCAAAAATTGGAAATAGGCAAAAATATGCTAGAACATTTTGACTCTCGGGGAATTTAACATTGACCTACAATTGATTAGATTTCAAATGTTTTACAGTCCTATAAAGTTAGAGGTTAACTTATAGAAAACTGAAAAGATATAAAATTTTCCTCTGCCCAGAAGAGAATACTAACCAATTTTGTATCTAATTTAGCAATTTTATTGCAATATTTTCCCCTCACTAATTATATGAATTTCAATTTTGTATATTCTCATGGAATCAAGTCTACCATTCTGTTGGCTCCTCCATTAATGAGTTAAATAAAATTTGGACACTTGCTCATTATTTGTTAGAATGAGCTATATGAAATGATTGCTTCCTCTAATGCTTATAACCTAATATTTATAAGAAACATTTTCCTTAATTTAAGAGTGAAACATTGACAGCAAGCATGGACAAAAGTCATATAGCCCGTTCTGGGAGCATGATGAATTCCCAGTTTCTCTGTCTGCGTGGCTGCTCCTCTCACATCTTGGGTGAAAGGTTCATTGGAAGGAAATGTTGCTAAGGATGCAGTTAATCTTAGAGTCAGGATCAGGCAAACGGAATCTTCTGACATCAGAAAAGGTTGCGAATCAAGCCTCGAGTGCCATTCTAAAAGGTGAGCCATGAAGGACTCTAGATGTTCATGCAAAGGTAGAAGGAAGAGACTCTAAATTCTTTTAGTCACTATATATCTTTAATATCACAAATTCCACCAATGAAAACTCACTTCTAACATTCAGTATGTAAATTAGTAAAACCTCTGCTATTAATTGGAGATAGAGCTAATTGCTGTGCTTAATGCTAACTTCCTCTGGAGTGTGGCCTTTCTGATTAAGTGTTGGTGAACCACCCCTGAAGGATATATTACTGATTAGAGGATCTATCCACGTAGACAATTAGGTCAACTTTTTGTGGTGTTGTTTGTTTCTTAGTAAATTACAGACCATACAACAAGGACAACCTGTTTTCACTAGACAAATGGGATGTAAGTTCAATAACCAAACCATTTTCCCTCTTCCATACAGGATGTTCCTGGAAGGTATGCAATCTTGTCTCAATGTTGGATTGTGTCTATTTCCTAATATAATTTCAGGCAATTCACAAAAATAGAAGTGTACCTCAATAAAAAAGACTGTTCATTTAAAAAATAAATTTTTTTTTTATGTGGACCATTTTTAACGTCTCCATTGAACCCATCACAACATTGCTTCTGTTCCACACTTTGGCCCCTTGGCCACGAGGCATGTGGGATCCCAGCTCCTCAACCAGGGATCAAACCTGCACCCCCTGCATTGGAAGGCGAAGTCCCAACCACTGGACCACCAGGGAAGTCCCTGTTCATATATTTTATTGGCATAATGTGCCTTCCTAATCATATTTTATTTTGGCACTATTTTTCAAATAGATTTGTAATAATGTATAAGAAATGTATGCTTGTATATGTAGGTGTGTATACATATCCATACACATAAATGTGTTGTCACCAAGTGTTCTTTTGTAAAGAAATCTCACATTGTTTTGAATGTCATCTTTGTATATTACAATTACAAATAAGGTGTCAACAAGTTCTCTCCCTTTTTTCAAAGCTGTACTTATTAAAAGCTACCACCAATGTCTTCTTTTCTGTGAAGACTCTGCTGACTCCTTCAGTCAGAATTAATGTGCTTTAACATTATTTGGACTTTATAATATAATTACTTATTGTTTATGTAGCCTATTCTGCTTTAATAGATTATAAATTCATGTTCTACTTATCTCTGCATATGTCCTTGGTATAGTTAATGACACAGAGGAAGGGCTTCATAAATACATACTCTGTATGATTAATACTTTTAGAAGCATGTGCTGGGGTTAGGTTAACACTGAGGGGCTGCTATAATTAGATTTATGGAGGCTCTTGGTTCTATGGTTGAGGAAGGTCCAAAAAGCTCAGGTTGATATTTATGGTATGCTTTATTGCTTTTCTTTAATATTATAATGTTAGACTAAAGAATCAAATTATTAATTTCCTCAACTTACATCTTCTCACTATTTGATACAGCTACACCCACTGAATATATCACATAAAGAAGGGACATTGTATTTTCCCCTGTCATTAGACTAAAATCTCTTGTAATTTTAATCTCTATTGAATTCTCACAACCATGGAACTCCACACATCAGGGGATTAGCTGGCTGAATGACTGATACAACTATTCAATATGTCAATGAACCTGGGAGAAGAGGCCAGTATGCGGAAGACTTATATCACTTTCCCCATCTCTGGCTTTCATGTATCTGATCTTATTTCCTTTGTTTTTAAATATCAAATGTCCCAAATGTCTTTTTAAATATCAGGTTCCAATGTGACCTGAGAAAATAATTCAAGAGACATTTTTGGCCAGTGAGTACCATTCCTTTAGCTACTCTATCCCTAGCTACTCTAGGCCCTGTCTATGGGCTGAAGACACATCTGACACAGAGACACCAAGGATCCCCACTCCTACTTTCCTACACTAAAAGCTGGGAGGTCCCTCAAACTCAGTTGTTCCTTGTCCACCAATAAGTAGTAGACATATCCCACCATATCCCAATCATGCAGTTTTCCATCTTTCCTTCTGGAAGGACAGCCTAAAGAGAATTGGATTTATTTTGTACTTTAACTTGGAGTGTACTTTTTGTGCCTTAAATATACTGGGAAAAAGACTAGAGAATAGGGACTTCCCTGGTGGTCCAGTGGCTAAGACTCCGTGCTCCCAATGTAGGGGGCTCGGGTTCTATCTCTGGTCAGGGAACTAGATCCCACATGCTGTGACTAAGAGTTTGCATACTGCAACTAAAGATCCCACATGCTACAACTAAGACCTGGCACAACCAAAAAAAAAAAAAGAAGACGACTAGGGAATATACTTGAATGTTTCATACAGATGAAATTAATAATAGGATATACGGCCATATTTATATTTTGATAGGAATTTCAAACATAACAAATTTAATATACAAGTAGAAAAAGTCTACAGGTCCTAAATGCTTGTGTTTTACATCATTTTGACTTAACATAGTGCTTCTATGGGAATAAGGTCAGGTAGAATTTGTTTTCCCTTTGTCACAGGAGATACTATTAGTGCAATTCACTTAATTCCTTAGAGGAAACTGAGTATTCATTAAGTCTCCCCAAGCAAGAAACTGTGCATGGCAAACTAAAGTTCCGTAGACCATAAATAAGTTACTCTGAGGGAAACAGGTGCCTTTCAGATTGTATCATACATTAATCTGAGGGAAATGTGTATCTTTTTCACGTGGTTGTTTCATGATATGCATACCCCTCATCTTTCAAATGTTTTCTCTGATTTGAGTTTTTGTAAAAGCAGCATACCTTTTCTCATTAACCCTGACAGGTTATTTTTACAAAAGTTAATAGAAAATAGGAGGTTAAATGGAAAGCATTGTCCTTGCATCTTTGCTTCTTTGACCAAAAATTAAATGGTGGTATAAAGGTCACTCAAGGAGTAATATAATAAAAATAAATATAAAAATAAATAAACAGTGTAAAGAGCAGGAACATCCGAAGGCCAAGCCCCCATTAAGATGGTACCTGAGAAGTTCCCCCCAAAGCTAAGTTCTCAGTTCTGTGTAACTGATGGCAAAGCATCATTACATGTATGATGAATTTTCTGTCTTATTCCTACTCAGATCAGACCTGGCTGTCCTTATGAAAAGCATAAAGACAGGCAGGTCATATTGCCACTAAAGAAACTACTTCTCCCCAGAAGGCTCTTTTTATACTCACCACTTTGCTATAGAGGGGTGGGCTCCCAAGGGTTATTCTTGAGCTAGATATTCAATGACTTCTCTGGTTAAAGATCTTGCCCCCTTCCAGAATACTTTCTGCTTTTGTGCATGGGCTTGAACCTAAGGATAAAAAAATTTTCTCATTGTACACGTAAAGGATTCTGATGAGGTTAAATAACTTGCCTAAGATCACAGAGCTAGTAAGCGGTACACTCTAGATATAAATTCTTGCAGTCTGACCACTACACTTACTGCTCCTTTACAAACAGGCCCAATTGGTTTGGAAATCATTGCTAATAGCTAAAACCTCAGCATTCAGTTAAAAAGAAAATTTCCAATGGAGTTAGGAGACAGACAAATATCACAGTCTCAAGAGCAGATCTTTGAAGAAGAAAAACAGAAAGACACTGCTTTAGCCCCAGTAAAGAAAGGACATAAAATCTTGATTTGCTTCTATCCCTTCCCATACTTGGAAGCTCAGGATTCAGCATTTTTATAACATAATATTGGATTACCCCTTTCCCACTTGCTGGCCTGCATATCCAAGCTGTGTCTTCAGACTCTCCTGCACAACTACTGCCTCTTAGCTGGATGATTCTCCTGTATCTAAGTACAAAGCTCTCCCGTTCCAATAGGGTCAGGAACTACTCCATCACCAGCAGTTCCAGGATCTGCTCCTTGGTGTGCATCTCTGGCTTCAGCCAGTAATGACAAAGTTCAAAATTTGTGAGGTCCAGGGACCTCCTGGTAGCAGAACTGCCTGAAACGCTAGGGGCAGAACTTCTGGTGAGGATGCACCTTCCCAGGCAACCTAGGCCTCTCCCAAGCATGTGCTTCTTTTCCACTTTCACTATGTGCAAACCCTCCTGCTCCTAGTAACATGAACTACAGAAGTCAGGGTTACACCAAACTTTTGATATCTTGGGCTATGATGGCTCAAGACAAAGTTCACTTGACTTAGGGTACAGAGTCAAGGTGAAGGCTCTCCTGGGCTCTGGGGGATAGGAACATATTGTAAACAGAACAAAATTACCTGGGCGGCCAAGAATTCACATAAGCTTGTTAACTTTATGAGATAAAATAGTGACAAACCAAGCCTAACAGTTTAGGGACAAACTGTTGCGAAGGCTGCGGAGACAGGTATGTCTTTGCATGGCAGCAAACGCCAGGGAAATCCAGCCCACCCTGCTTCCCCTGCGCCAACGAAGTCACACTCCGCATGCGCTATGGGGGTCTCGTGGGTGTTTGGGCGCACCTGGCAGCCGCAGCTGCGCACGGAGAGCGGGGCGTCGCCCCCACCCACGCCCCCCAAACTCGACTCTAGCATCTGCCCTCTCTTTACAACCCACTCAGGAACCCCGGTTCTTTACCCCGAAGCCAGAAAACGGCCGGCTCTGCTCTAGAGAAAAGAGGGAGAAGCGCTGGAGTGTGACCCGACACGTGCACACAAGTATACAGCTGGACAAGTCACCTAGGATCTCGGTCCCGGAGACTGTACTTCCGGGGTTTGTACAGGAACTTGGAAGGTCTGAGCATCTCTATGATCTCGCCGGCGCCCCACTGGTGGTTACCAGGCGCTCCCTCCTCACCCGGGCCGCCCTGCCGCCGGCCTCTCCAGGCCGCCTTGCAGAGCTTCTGCAGACCCAGACTCCTCTAGAGAGCAGCCTGGCGCCCTCTCGGTGTTTGTGAGTCGACCACTGCACCCAGGAAATGTACGTCGGAAAACAGTAGCATAAAGGACGCCAGACTTGGAGTCAAGAAATTTTAAAGCCTTGCACTAGGTCACTTTAAACAAGTCACTCACTTTCTCTGTTCCAAGGACCAAAGTCAATTATATCGACAGGTCAGATTTATTATAAAATGTGTGGATGGATAACGAAATGAACCCAGGGAAGTTTTTCCAACCTGTTTAGCTCACCAACCAAGTTTTATGCTTTCTAAGGGGCACTGGGCGAGTCAGGTTGAGATTTCCCTGATGCCATTCTTGGGTTTGTTCCTGTATACTGTTACCTCCGAAGTGCTTTGAATGTCTTTAAAATGGACTCTAACATGGAAGGCATACTTAAGCAAATAAGACACAATTTTGATGTAAACAGCCCAGAGAAACAAGTCTTGATATAACCTACCACTCTACACAGCACCCTTTAAAAGGAATTGCACGTAACACCCCTGTGCAATATCAGTGACACGTGTGGTGTTAACAGCTTCTTCTGCTTTTTTCTATATATCTGTGATGGTTAAATTTTATATGTAAACCTGGCTTGCCTACGGTGCCCAGTTGTTTTAGCACAAGTGTAGATGTTGCTGTGAAGGTATTTTATAGATGGGATAAACATCTTCAATCTGTTGACTTGAAGCAAAGGATATTACCCTCCATAATGGGTGGGCTTCATCCAATCAGCTGAAGCCCTTGAGACAAAACTGATATCCCCAAGAGGGAATTTTGCCTTAAAACTGTAACACAGAAATCCTGCCTGAGTTCACCTGCCAGCCTGCTCTGCGTATTTTGGACTGAGTAGCCCCCAATCATCTGAGCCAATTCCTTTTTTTTTTTTTTTAAAGAATAATATATACTGTTTCTCTTAGAATCTCGACTAATAACCAAAATCCTATTCATCTGTAAAGTCCCACAAATGCCCACCTTCTTTATATACTTTCCCAATTCTCCCAGGCAGAACTGTTTTTGATTTGTTCATTTATCCTTGTTTTGTATTGTAAATTTTCTTTCTTGAATTGTAAATTCACCATTGAATCCGTGTTTTATTTACCTTTTTAAATACCCTTAAAATGCATGACATATATGTACGCAATAACCGTTCTTTAAACACATATCTTCAGAAATGTATACTAGCCAAGTCACTGTGGAGAGACCTGTTATATTTACTTTTGTAAACACATGCCTAACTCTAAGGTTAGCAAGTCCACAAAGGTAACATTATTGACACTTATGCATGTTTTCATTATTTTTATTTAAACTAAATCAAGAAATACAAGTATCCCCTGCTTTTTGAAAATTTGCTTTACGCCTCTTCGCCTTTACAAATAATAGACCTACATTAGTACCTGTTTTCACTAACTGAAAGAAAGCCGAAGAGGATTTTGTATGCCAAAAAAGGGTGAAAAGCGAAAATAGCGTTCAACATTTGTTTTGCAGCCAGCCTTGTAGAGAGGTATCGTGCAAATCAAGCAGCAAGAGTGGCACCACCAAGCTCCTTCCCTGGGAACTACACTCAGCATCTCAGCATTAAGCCACTATAGCTTTGAACTGTGTCTGTGAGCATCTGTGCTTTATCTCGATTTTGTGCATTCGTTAGCAAAATGTGTCCTAAGGTAACTGCCTCTTTGCTTTATGTCATTTCGGCATACAAAAAGTTTCATAGTAATGCTTCACTTTCAGGTAGCAGGGGAAACCTGTATCCTACTTTTCAAATTTCTCAATTTATGGTTTTCCATTTTTTGCAAACAACCTATCAAAAAGTCAAGGATGACTTCACCTTGTTTCTATTTAGTTTACTCTGCTATTAAATAAAACCCTCCTCTGAAGTAGTCATTCTCCAGATAAGCAAATTCAAATGTTTCCAGGGCTCAGACACATAATGAAGCTGGAGTGTGGGACATGGAAAGAACTGGAAGGTAAGAGGTCTGGCCCAGTGATGCCAGATCTTATTTTTTTCAAAATAATATGGAAATCCCATTTCTGCATAAAATTTCTAAGTTTTTTTAAGGTGACAGCTAATTCAATTCCTAAAAACAATGAATGAGCTACACAAATGTCTGCCAAATGTATCTGATGCCAGTTTTCATCTCTGGCATAGTTCCCACTGCCAGCAAAGCTCAGTTCATCAGCACATTTCACAGGAGATTTCATCCACTTGGTTGAAAATTCCTCAAATGTACAAGTATTCTGTGAAAGTCTGCATTTTAAATTTCAAGGTGTCTCACTTCAGGAAGATTTAACGTTCTATCCACTTCTCTTTTATTTTTGTCATAGGTATTTCCCTCTGACCTGTAGATGTCAACCTCTAAGGTATTTCCTACCTGAGCCTTGAAACAAGGCAAAACAAAGTAAGTGATGGCACTAAGGATGAACAATTAGCACCTCCAGAGTTTTCCGGGTTGGTATTTATTTATACCGTCCCTATAAAAATATGAATATAGTGAAATACCCCACTTTTATACACTTTCTACCTTATAAACTTTCTAGTTTCTCAAATCCTCCTAATAGTGAAAAGTATATTTCTTTCAGAGTAGAAGACAACACCAATGCTTTTCAGACTGTCTATTCCAAAGGTTGAAAAGATAAACTAAAGCATAATGAGGACATAGGTATCCAGACGATAACAGTGGACAGTGAGGGAGCTGAGCTTGAGATCTCTACTGGTTTTTAGCATAAGAAAGTCAGAAAGATGTAGGAGAAGCATTATAGACTCTGCTACCTGATGTCTCTTCAATCCCACTACCAATATGGGATCAAGTCCAACTGGCATGCTGGATGGTCAAAGGTATTTCTGGGATTTTTTCCTAGAGATAAACTGGAGGAGGAATGTGTATCACTGAGATTCAAAAAGAAAAAGAAAAAAAAAAAGAGTACATATGAATAAACAGCACTCTTGAGGGCACAGATATACATTATAACTCTTTCCTAAAAACTACGTCTTTTTTCTAAGTTGACAAAGTGAGAAGCAAGGCCTAAAACTTCCTGTGCTGCCTTGACATCTTTGAGCCTCACAGGGACCCAAAAGCCTAACCATCGGTTCCTCTGCTCTTGCTATATATGCCTCCCACCCAGCAGGAAGTGACCCCACTTGGCTCGTTCCCCATCAGCTGGACTAGCTACACTCCTCAACCTACTGGGTTTCACCTCCTTGCCTGCCCATGAAATTATTCAAACAAGCCAATCACATCCTCCCAAGGAAACCAGACATCACCCCATCTTATTACTACAAAGCCTGTATCCCAAAGCTCCTATTTGTTCCCTCTGCTCCCAAGTGGCCCTCCTCCCCTAGGCTATGAGTATAAGCGGCTAATTAACTGCTGTCGATCCCATCTGTCCAGTGTCGGGTGTCATGTGTTTGGCCATCTTCCAAATCCTAGGGTAGGACTTCTTCCCTCACCAACAGGGTGAAGAGAAGGCAAACAAAACAGCAAGCTATGTCGTTGAGTAGTCACTTTTAAGTGTAACTTACCTAGCTTACCCCTCATTTATATAACTTTAACAACAGCATCACTTTCCCTGTTCATCCTGCTAAGTTCTCCTTTGCATAGTATACAGTAGTAGTAACAGTCTCAGTGATCTTCTGTTCAAAATCTGAGAGCCACTGAATCATCAGGCTATTCAGGGTATGTGATGGTAGCGACTTCAAGGAGCAAAAGTGCTTAAGGACCAAAGGAGAAGGACCAAAAGAATGGGAGAAAGAAATAGCAGCATCCACAACAGACTCAGGCCAAAATGTGAATGGTCTGCTCCATTGACAAGCTACCAGCTTCTTTCAATCTGTTGGATGATATCAGAATCTCTTCTAGTTTGGCTACTTAGAATAACAATGGAGACACCACATCCCTAATTTCTTGAATTTATTACACAGTGATTGGGTCTGTATTCAGCATAGCTTTCTAAAGTGTTCAGTAAGGCCTGATTTATGATTAAAGGCCTCTTACAATTAGGATACAGAAACAGACTTCTGCCCTCTGTGGATCCTCTGATGACGAACAAGGCTTGACCTCTGAATGAAGGCTCGTCCACATTCCTCACACTGATAGGGCTTCTCCCCAGTGTGGATCCTCAGGTGCTGAGTGAGGCTGGTGCTCCCTCGGAAAGCTTTCCCACATTCCTTACACATATACGGTTTCTCTCCAGTGTGACTTCTCTGATGTTCCATGAGTCCTGACCTCTGAGTGAAGGCCCTCTCGCACTCATTACATTTGAAGGGTTTCTCTCCAGTATGGATCCTCAGATGTCCAATAAGGTGTGAACTTTGACTAAAGGATTTACCGCACTCTTTACATCCATAAGGTCTTTTCCCAGTATGGATCCTCTGATGAAGAACCAAGCCTGTGTTTTGACTGAAGGCTTTCCCACATTCATTACACTGATAGCGTTTTATTTTATTATGAATTTCCTGGTGTGAAAGAAGGGCTGATTTATAGCTGACTGCTTTTCCACATTGATTGCATTTATAAGGTTTCTCTCCAGTGTGAATTCTCCAATGTCGAACAAGCCCTGAGCTCTGAGCAAAGGCCTTTCCACACTCCTTACATTTGTGTCGTTTTACTCTCATGGGGTTGACCTTTTGCTGTTCTGATTTACCCCTATATAGAAAAGTTTCTCCACACTTTGGATCCTGGAAAGCAACCAATGATTTCCTTTCTGCAGAAATCTGCTTTGGAGCAAATTCACCAGTCATATTCCTGGTCTCAGCTCCTGCTGAAAGAGCAAGTCGATTATTTAAGTGCCACATGTCCCACATAAACGTTTGGAAGTAAGATTAGTAATAATAATTGATAACATTATGAATGCTTATTAATATCAAGGATTGTGCTAAATAAGCAAGAACTATCATCCTAATGGTTTTTGATACTCACTGCACCTATGAGTCATAGAGAATAAAAATAAATAAATAAAACACGTTTGGGCCCCAGCCCAGATCTAAAAACTCAGAATGGCAGGAAAGAAATGTAAATTTCCCAAGAGTCTTCAAAGGGCCCCCAATGAACATACCTTCTAGCATTCATCCTTTGTGTAGTCCACCCCCCTCCCACACAGGGTCTAGGCTGGCCTGTGGCTTGCTTTATCCAACAGAATATGGTGAAAGTGATGATACGTCAGTTCAAGGATTAAGACTTTAAAAAGATGCTTTTGAGATCCCTGAGTTACCATGTAAGAAGTCCAGTTACCCCACTAAAGAGTGAGAGAATGAGATAACCTGAGGCCCATGCATCTCAGAATCTTGCTAAGCCCAGTTTTCTAGCCATCTCCTGCTAAAGTATGAGAAGCGAGTGAAGTATCTCGAGCATCACAGTCCAGGCAAGCCCCCCGATAACTACAGCTTAAATTGATATCATGTACAGTAGAAGAACCATCCTGTTTATCCCAGTCAATCCAGAGAACTGTGAGAGATAACATAATGGTTGTTCCTTTTAGCCACTAAGTTTTGGAGTGGTTTGTTACATGGAAATGGGATAGCTAAAACACCAAGTGATCACCCAATATTTGGTGATGCTCACAGCAACACAATGAGCTGGGTAATAGATATAGCAACTGAAACACAGAAATTAAATAATTGGTCTGTGGTCACATGACTATTAAGTGATAAATCCTGGCCTGGAACTCAGGTTTATCTGAATTCAAAGACCGCACTCTTTATTTTTACTATAAAAAGAATAGATACTCATGGTAAAAATTTCAACAGTACAGAAGGTATAAAAGTAAAAAGTCCAAATCCCAATTCATCTTTCTCCATCACCCTGTGCCCTTTTACTTTCCCTAGAGGTAATCACTATAACATTGTTGCCTACATAATAAGTTTTCTACTTTACTCCAGTGGCTATCAATCTCTCACTGCATTTAAAGGAATTTTTTTCCTCCAATATTTTCACACAAGAGCCAAAAGACTTTTACATAAAGACATCCACTGATGCAGTGTTTAAAATAACAAAAAGAGGGCATTCCCTGGCAGTCCAGTGGTTAGGACTCCATGCTTTCACTGCTGAGGGTGCAGGTTCAATCCCTGGTAGGGGAACTAAGATCTCAGAAGCCACATGGCACGACCAAATAAATAAATAAATAAAATAATGAAAATACTGGAAACAGCTTAAATGCACATCAGTAGGAGACTATTAACTATTATACATGTATGCAACAGAAAACTAAACATCAAAAAGAATAAAATAACTCTACTGATAAGAATAACATTATTTCTGCATGTTTTCTCTAGGCCACAAACATCGACTGCAACTGAATGAAGGAACTGAGATTGTGGTACCCACTGATTTAACTAGAATGTAAGTTGCATGAAGGCAGAGACTTTGGCCTTCTTGTTCACCTCTATATCCCCAATGCTTAGAATACTGCTGGACACATAGTTGATGTTCAATAAATATTTGGTGCATGAATGAATATTCTCATTAGGTAAAAAAAAAAGCAAAATGCAAAGTGGTGTGTATAATATGTATGTTAAAATGTATCCAGGATTTGTTTTAAGTAGGTATGGTAAGACACACAGACATGGAAAGGACTATACGAAGAAAGAAATTTTTTACACTCGTAGATCCCAAGGAACAGAAGACGTAGTCTGCCATGCAGGGCTGCATGGGAAAGCACCACGATCAATCAGGAGGCAGAAGGGGAAGAGGGGAGAGCATGGCCTAGAGCCTTTATTGGAGTTTCCCCAGGAGGGAATGGATAAGGCAGGGTAGGTATGCTAAGTAAGCTTAGGATGGATAATTTGAATACTTTTGGCACACTCTGGGCTATAGGGATGGTCCCTAGTTCTCTGGTATCTGACCCTGGAGTGATTTAGGGCAGGGGGAATATTGGCTTGGTGTGTGAAGGTTTGATAAAGGAGATGGTTGGGGGACTGGGCTCCATATTGGCTGGACTGTATATGAAAGGCCCACTTGCAGGGGAGTCCTTTGCTGTCTCTAGGAATTAGCTAGCCCTGGGAAGGTCAGTCTGTCCATGATCAAGGCCCCAAATGCCAGAGCATCAAGAATATAAAAAATTTTTTTAATATAGTCAATACGTCAGGATACAATTTTCCCTAAAAAGTGGGGAGAGGCTTGAACATACAAGAAAAATTTTAGAAGTATATACTGGAGAATGTTAACAGTGGTTAACTCTTCGGAATGGAACTTTTATTTTCATTTCGTATTTTTCTATACTACTTGGATTTTTAAAATATAAGCTACCACTATTGTTCTATAGTAGCTAATTAAAACATATAGCACTAGGGCCCACTATAGTAAATCTATGGTAGATCTGGGTACCTGTATTGTTAAAACGGTTCCATAATGATTTGGACTCACAGTTAGAATTGTAAACCACTATCATAACCCAATTAAAAAATACCACATATCCCAATGCAAAATTAAATCAACTCTAGATACGCTCACTTTGTAAATAACCTTCTGGTGTTAAACTTATTCTGCTATTCTAGATATCACTTTTTTCACCAGAAATACTGCTTCCTAGCAGACGCTATACTCAGTGCTTCCAAAAGATCACAAAAGATTCACATTTTAAAGCTTACCATTCTCTTGCAGAGGAAAATGCTCCCAAGGATCACACTTCAGCTGGATGTTAAGTGACTGCTTTGCGAGGCTTACAGGTCCTACTTCCTTCCACAGCACTTCTTGTTTGTAATGTGCACTGGCTTGGACCTAAGGACATACAAGAAGAGCTGGGTTCATGAGAGGATCAGCAATAGTTAACTAAACCTCAAAGTTTGATTAAACATAAAATTTCCTATGGGTACAGAAAGCAGAATGATGAAGAAACCAGTGTCTTAATCAGTTCACAAAAGCAGCAGAGCTTTAAAGGGAAAACAGAGGATAATGCGTCAGCCCAGAAAACAATGGTCATAAAATCCTCTTGCTTACCCATGCCCACTCTCTTTGCTGGTAGACCCCTGGGGTTCTCATAAATGAACAATAGATTACCCTTTTCCCACCTGTTGTCCTTCGTCTCCAAGTTCTGTCTCCAGATTTTCCAGCACAGTCACCACTTCCTCTCCACTCCATGGATGATACTCCCATACCCTGGCCTGCAGCTCCTCGGGCAGGATGGTCAGGAACTGCTCCAGCACCAGCAGCTCCAGGATCTGCTCCTTGGTGTGCATCTCAGGCCGCAGCCACTTTTGGCAGAGCTCCCGGAGCCGGCTCAGAGCCTCTCGAGGTCCAGGGGCCGCCTGGTAACGGAACTGCCTGAAGCACTGGCGGAAAAGTTCCTGATAAGGGTGCACATTCCCTACTTGGCGAGGCTTCTGCTCCCAAGCATGGTTCTCCTCTTCCTCTACCTTCACGATTCTCAGTCCCTCCTGCTCCTCTCGAGTGTGCACCACAGGAATCAAGGCTGCATGTTCTCTCAACTTGGTGGACATCTTAGAGTGCAATGGCTCAGGATAGGATTCACTTGTCTTACATACCAGGAATCAGGAAGAACCTTAGGATAAGAGCACTCCTGTGGGAGGAGAACACACTTAAAACAGCAGAATAACTACAGCAGTCAACAACCTATGTCATTAATAATGAAGACTCACTGCCAAGGTGATGTTCCTGAGTAGCGCAACATTAGGAGGATAATATTCCTGAGATCCATGAAAATAGATCAGAATTACTGAGAAAGGGCACTTGGCTGCTGATATGCAGAAAAGTGCTACATAAATATTAGCATTATTGTGGGAAATAAGGCCACATTCTCAGACTTTAAAGACTTTTTAGTTTATAAGAACTACATTACAGGAAGAAAAAAAGCACATGAGCCAAGGCTGGCGACCACCATAGCTCATTTACCAAGGCTTTCTTTCATGTATACTCATAATCTACCACCCCTTCATAGAACTGCTTCAGCAGGGCAGGATGGGTCTTGGGACACTCCTGTAGAGGGAAAAGGAGGCTTCCTGATCCTTAGCAAGGTAAGGGAAGATGGATCTTGCCACACTTTAGTAAACTTACTATGACAATATACACGAGCCGAGTCACAGTTATTTTTCCAGTAAAACTTTTACGACATTTAAAGGAATCAAACTACTTATACAGAGGAGTAATATACTACAGCTCCATAAACTGGTTATAGTGTTCGTTCAGGGAATAAAGGATTAAGCACCTAACCCTCAGTTGAGGCATTTCCCTCTCCCACCACAACCCCCCACCCCGCCTCCATCGTGTATTAAAGAATGAGAATTAAGCAAAATCTGAGTGGTTTATGCTATACTATAAAATCAAAATAACAGCGACAAATCCAAACCGAACAGTAGAGAGACAAATCGTCACTGAGCTCGTTACCAAGCATTGTGTGCACGTGCTGGGGGGAGAACAGGACACGCAAGCCGCAAAGACCTCCTCCCCGTCCCACCTCTGGGCCGTGGGACAACAGAGATGGGGCGTTCTGCGCTTGGCTGGGGAGAAGCCCGACCGCTCACCCGCAGCTCTGGGGATGACTGGCGCTCCCTGGAGACTAGCCCTGGCAGGTAGTTAAGGCAAAATCTTAAGCCACCATCCCGCCGGGCCAACCAGGAACCCAAAACGGCCGAAGAAAAGGCGCCCAGGACCACGAGGCCACTTCCGGTGCCCGCCTAGGAATCCGGAGGCGCGGTCCTCTCTATGATCAACCTTACTACTCCGCCGGCTTTACTGCCTTCACCAGGTTCGGCCAGGGCGGGAGGAGCGCTTCATTCCGGCATTTGGATTTTTATTCCCCTCTTTCTCACCCCCTGCCTTCTCCTGAGGAAATCTGAGCCAGTCGATAAAGTTCAAATCACCCACAAGGTTGCTGAGACTTGCCACACTCCAGGAGTTAGCTCAGAGCCCTTTTTGTTGTGTATTTATTATTGATGAGTGAAAGTTCTTTTTACATTCTGGATATGAGCTCTTTGTAATATGAACACCAGATATCGGCTCCCACTTCCCTTTTTACTCCCAACCGATGTCTTTTTGCTGAAAAATAGCTTTAAAAAAACCTAATAGACTTTATTTTTAAAGAGTAGTTTTAGGTTTACAGAAAAAATGGAGAAGAAAGTATAGACTTCCCACATGGCCCCTCCAAACCCCCTCCCCGGCTACACAAAAACCGTATTATTAACATCTTTCATTAATGCGGTATCTTTGGTTACAATCAGTGAGCCAATATTGATAAAGTATTATTAGCTAAAGTCCATAGTTTATATTAAGGTTAATATAAACTGTGTAATACATTCTATGGCCTTAGAAAACATAACATGCATCAACCATTACAAGCATCATACTAAACAGTTTCACAGCTCTAAAAATCCCCTATGCTCCACCCATTCATCATTCCCACACTCCAACCCCTATAACCCCCAGCAACCACTGATCTTTTTATGTCTCCATCGTTTTGCCTGTTCCACAATGTCATGTAGTTGGAACCAGAGTTTGTAGCCTTTTCAGATTGGCCTCTTCACTTAGCAAAAGCATATAACATTCATTTCTCCATGGATTTTCATAGCATAATAGTTCATTTCTTTTTATTGCTGAGTATTCTATTGTCTGGATGTACCACAGTTTATCCGCTCACTTACTGAAGGAAATCTTTCTTGTTTCCAAGTTTTATCAATTATGAATAAAGCTGCTATGAACATCCTTGTG